>NC_068381.1:16033961-16331461 GCF_023724105.1 Carassius gibelio
CTGATAGGAAGGGGCATCCTCTGATTTCCAACTCCTGAGAATTATTTGTCTGGCAATCAGGGATGGACTAGGACAAAAAAAAAAAAAACGGCCCTGGACTTTGACTAGGCCCGGCCCAAAGCAATCGGCGCACGTAAAATCGACAACAACAACAGTAACGCCAGACATGAGTGTCAAAAGACTTTAATTGTGGCTCAAGATACTATACCATCCAAATTATAGCAATAGCACTGATGTTGACTAGATGTTGAGCTGGAGTGGGTGTCTTGAGGTCTAAGCTCAACCTGAATAAACAAATGATTGAATAAAAAAAAAATCCAGTTTTATTCCAAGATAGCATGGAATAGATTATATAATATGCTTTTATAACAGCTTATTATACAATCTATTCCATGCTGCCTTAAAATGAATTTATTACTTAATAATCTTAATTTATGCAATAATTCATCTTACTGCACAGATAATAATAGCACATCTAAATGAAAATACACCATTACAAATGTAACTTCTGTATCCAAAATCATCAAAGTTTGTAAGTATTAACTGCAATGTTACCAACATTTTTAAAAGTAAAAGTACAACATATTTCTTAATGTTAGCTACTGCATGTTACATTTCACAGCTAAAATGTTGAAGTTTAGCTGTTTTAACTACTGTAATTATAAAAAATGTAGCAACCTGAATATCACTTCCTAACATCATCCCTAGCAAGTAACTCTTTCTCCTCTCATGTTCCATACTTGGATTAACGTCTTTGCTGTTCGTTTCTTCCTACTCTTCCAATTCTTCTTCTCTTTACTTGGTGGCCATGGCCAGTGCAGCTGGCATCCAACTTAAAGGTGCATTGCTGCCACCTACAGTACTGGAGTGTGAAACAGATTAAGGACGATTTATACTTCTGCGTCAAATATACGCCGTGGTGTACGTTGTGGGCTACGCACGTAGGCGACACCGTCGTGAGCATTTATACTTTTGCGTATGTCTGTTTTGCTCTGCAGTTACACCGCCGAAACGCTAGTTGACACGAGCGGGTTCCACTGTGTTTAAATTCCTTAGTGGGGGGAAAAAAACAGGTAATGACTGCATGAGTGGCGGGTGGTGGGCCGGCCCGCCGGCCGTCCTGGAGTACCGGCCGTTCTGTGATTCTCCAGATCACACAGATGGTCAGTCCGCCCCTGCTGGCAATCAGCAAACTGGTTTGGACCCAGGATTTTGTGTTTGTGTATCTTATGTTGTTGTCTGACCAACTGATATATACAGTCTAGGACAAAGTGAAATATGAAACTGTAAAACAAAGCAAATATGTTCATGAATTTTATTCCAGAAGTCTTGCACTTTTGTCCAAGAGAGAATGAGCTAGATCACTATCCTCAACCTGTAAATGTCTTTTTAGAGGGTGATAGAGCTGGAAGCTGATGTCATCATATTTATTTATTTTAATCATATTTTTAGTGAAGCAGGCTTTCTTTAACCTGACCAAGACATGGAGGAGAGGTTGAGAGCCCAGCAGTTGAGAAGGGCCCAGAAAGATGTTCACTGGGGGCCCGACCACCCCCCACTGAATGTGATTTTGAGGAGGCCCATAGCAAAATCAGTGCAGTACCCAAATCTCTTAGCAACTGCACTGAGAGCAATTATGGTTTCAGGCCCATCCACAGTTCACCACCTTGTATTTACTCCCATAGTCTTCTTTCCTTACTGTAACCCGACTGAAGAATTGTTCTCCACATGGAGGTGGAAGGTTCTCAATAGTCTCCCTCACAAACAAGTCACTGTTCGCCAGGCCATGGATGATGCACAGGGACATCACAGGAGACCAGTGCCAGGCCTGGATTTGTCAGGCCAGAATATTTTTCCCAAGAGTTTAGCTAATGAAAACATTTATTGTAATGAAGATGAGAACCTGTGGCCAAATCCACAAGACAAGGTTGATGAAAACATAGAAGTGCAGCGAGAAAAACTCTAGAAGACTTTTTAATGTACTATATATTTTTTCTTATCTAAATTTTTCTGGACTAAACGTTTTAAAATCCATGTTGTGAGTTGATTTCATCAATATTTTTAAGATTTTGTTCAATGATTCCAGTGTCTGTACTTTTCTTTCTCGTCTTTTACAATGATGTATGAATGTGTAGAACCACAATGAAAGCTGCATCACACATTTTGTACAAATATATTTAATGAATGTAACAACTAAACAGTTAATATGGGTATGTTGTGTTTGGGTGATCTAAAGTAATGGTATTTCATGATAAATGAATTATTTGAACCAATGCTTCTGCAAATGCAAGGCTTCTTTAAAGATATGAACTCAACATGAAACATGAACACAGGACAGTCTGTTACAAATAATGTTTTTTTTGTTTAGAGTTTTGAGAAATGACTCCAAGGTTCTAGAAATGAGTGAAAAATGATTGTAAAAAACTGTAGGTGAATTTTTTTTTTTTTTTTTTTTTCTTGACAGCACTTTTATTTTCAAAGACAGGTTTTTCTCACATACAAAAACACAACAGTGAGTGTCTTTCGATGTTATTTGTAACAATCTGTGTATTAACACTCATTTAATATGAAATGTCTGTATGTGTTTGAATACTGTCTCACTAAACGACATGCTGTGCCTTTAGTAAGTACGGTGTGAAGTGGAGGTGGTTTGCTTTATTTGGATTGGTCCTCCAGTTTTGATAATCTTGGTACCACCAGAGGACTGAGATCCACCAGATGTGATAATGTGGGACCCACCAGAGGACTGAGATCCACCAGATGTGATAATGTGGGACCCACCAGAGGACTGAGATACACCAGATGTGATAATGTGGGACCCACCAGAGGATTGAGATCCACCTGAGATGAATCCACCTAAAGGACAAGAGAGAAAGAGTCATTAATATGTAATATACAACATACACTGCCTAAAATTGACAATTCTACCAAAATATACAAAGAGAGATTTCAGTTACCTGGAATTTGAGTTCTGGAAGAGTAGGAGAAAGAAAAAATGAATTAGTTAAGATGTTCCTGGGCAAGATAATAAAGCATAATCCATGCTCCACTGATTTTAACTTACATTAACTTTATAAAGGTATAAACTTACTTAATGTCTTGATTTTCCAGGAGGCTCCTGTAGGTGGCGATCTCCTGCTCCAGACGAGTCTTGATGTCCAGCAACAAGGCGTATTCTCGTCCCTGTTGCTCAATGCTAGCTTTCAACTGAGCCAACTCGGCTTCCAGCATGTTAATTTGGTTCTGGTAGCCTGCTAGCAAAGCACTGTACCTAGCTTCTGTGTCTGCCAGTGAGTTTTCCAGTGCTGCTTTCTGTTTGAGGACATGAGAATAGCATGAGAATAAAGCATAGTTTCTCTTATGTAATGTTTTCCTTCCTTTGTTTCAGATAATGTATCTAATCTCTCTCACTCTTCATTCCCCTTGTGTCTCACCATGCTGAGCTGAGACTGTAGCTCGATCTCCAGACTCTGTAAGGTGTTTCGCAGCTCAGTGACCTGTGACTTGGACGTCTGTATGATCTCTGTGCTGTGGATCACCTCTTTGTTCAATCCTGCCGTCTAAACAAAAGATAAAAACAACAGATCACAATTCAGACACTACTTCACGTGACGTTCTGGAATATGTGGTTTATTATTCAGTGAAGTCAGGAGTCTTGCAGTATGTTTGATGGCAAAGTAGAACTCACAACCAACAGAGGATGTCTTACCTTGTTTTTAAACCAGTCTTCCTGTTCCCTGCGGTGTTTCTGAATGATGTTCTCGTAATGAGCACGAATCTCCTCCAGAACCTTGTTCAGATCTTGCTGAGGAGCAGCATCGACCTCTACGTTCACTGTGCCTGTCAGCTGTGCCCTCAGTGCAGCCAGCTCCTGTAATACCACAGAATCATATATTATAATATAAAACAATAGTCCAAACATTTATGATCAGTTACACATAGATGATCTATCAGAAAACTGCCGAAACCTCCTGGTGGTTCTTCTTCATAAATAGCAGCTCTTCTTCCAGACCCTTGATCTGCATCTCCAGGTCAGTCTTTGTCAGGGCTGTGTGGTCCAGCAAGCGGCGCAGGTTAGCGATGTCAGCCTCCACAGACTGCCGCATCACCACCTCATGCTCATATCTGATTAGTGGAAAGGTGACATAGGAAATATAAACACCATTCATTGTTTAAACACAACCAATGTCTTAAAATACACACTTGCTAGTTTTTTTTAAGCATTTTTAAAAGAAGCCTCTTATGCTCACCAAGCTTGAATGTATTTGAACAAAAATACAGCAAACCTGTTATACTGACATTTTTAAAACTCTTTTCTATTGTAATATGTTTTAAAATGTAATTTTATTTACATGATGTCAAACTGATTTGTTTTCAGTGTCACATGATCCTTCAGAAATCATTCTAATCTGCTGATTTGCTGTTGTGCTGGAACAGTTGTGTGACTTACTTCAGCCTGAAGTCATCAGCAGCCAGTTTAGAGTTGTCGATCTGCAGGAGGATGTTGGCGTTGTTGATGGTAGCATTTTTAATCTGAAATGTAGAATATATAATACATAGGAAAATATATTAATATGGATACTTGCTTTCTATGGGCATATCATCAAACTCTGAGAAAGCAAGTGATGATTTGTGATCTCTTTTTCTGCTGCTATATGCAAAGGTATAATTGTAATAGAGCTTGCTAGTAATGTTTCATATTATTTCAGGCATCACTGTACCTTGTCTTTCAGGTCCTTGATGGTGTTCCAGTAGTTGCTGTAGTCCCTCTGTGCGATCGGCCCTTTCTTCTCATAGTACTCGCGGATCTGCCTCTCCAGGATGGCATTGGCAGCCTCCAGTGAGCGCACCTTCTCCAGGTAGGACGCCAGACGGTCGTTCAGGTTCTGCATGGTGGCCTTCTCATTCAGCTGAAAGTCGTTTACAACACAGCCTCCAGGCATTATACCTGCTACAAATCCTCCACCATAACCTCCACCATATCCTCCACCGTATCCTCCACCATATCCTGCACTGTATCCTCCACCAAATCCTCCAATTCTGGACTGCAGTGAGGTGGAGGAGATGCGGGTGCCACCTCCTAGACTACCTCCATACACGCTATGGGCTTTCTGTGGAAAGACACCACCCTGACTCTTGGTGATAATGGACTTTGAGGTCACAGTCCTGGGAACTTTGGAGGATGCCGTGCGAACAGAGAGCGACATGACGGATGGATACAGAGATGAGATGAACCCAGAGAGGACACTGTAGGAAACTCTTAGAGTTGTCCAGACGAGGATGGCACCTTTGAGGCCAGCTGTGATCTCTTATAGAGATGCATCTCCAGGGCGGCTCCTGGACTTTGTGGGGGAGTGAAGGAGGAAGGGTGTGTGTGGGAGAGTGTATGTGTGCCAGTCCCAGCTTTCACCACCAGCAGAGTTGAAACTTAAAGACTGGTTTTTAGGGTCCACCCTAATGAGGAAGCTGCAAAGGAATGTATGTGTTAACTGTATGTACATGAGATGTACTCATCCTCAAGACTACAATGGAGGGAGTGCATTAAGACAATTAAGATTTCAACACACTGTGTGTATAGAAGCTGTGTGTTTGTGTGTGTGTGTGTGTGTGTTTATTAACATTTGCAAGTGTTTTGTACCACTTGAGGAAATCTCATTGACAGTTAGATACAGAAAAAGGAGGCTGAGCTGGTCATGCGGGCTTTATAAATTTATAAACTCATCATTTTAAACACAATTAAGAAGGATTTGGCAGACAGGTAGCTCCCTGAGGTGATGTGAGATCATCCGTGGCAGTTTCACCACCCTTTTACAGGTCACACAGACCAACTTGATTACTTGTGTGCCCAGTTCCTTTTTATTTTTATCAAATTTTATTGTGTGTGTTTCATATGTTCAATATTTTAATATTTATTTAGCATGTAGTCAAAACATAAAGAAAAAGTAAAGCTTTCTTCACTGACAAAAAATAAATTAATCCAATTAAAAAATATGTCGGGTTGTAGTGAATGTTACAGACATAATTTACCTCTGTTATTAAGTGTAGTTCTGTACACTGTGTTTCTGCATCACCAATCAGGGATCGCAGTACCTTTAAATGTTTGGAATGCATGATGACGTGGAATGCTGGTCAGCGTCATTGTTCTGTGTGCACGTTTTTTTCTCCTTGAAAAATAAATGACCCGCATTCGTGTGCTCAAAGTGAGAAGTTGTCTATTGCAAATTACTGCAGTTTCCACACTGGTGTCCCCAACATTAGTCAGCTGGACGTATCCAGAGACATGACACGATCGTGACCATGAATGCGGTCACACTCAAACACCTTTTGTTCCTCCAAAGTAACAAAATATTATTACGTTGTGTCTGCTCTCGGAAATTCAACAGCATCCAGAGTGGGGAGCCTTCTTACAAATCCTCCCGAAAATATGAAGTATACACCACTTAAAGCTCACCTGTTGAAAACGTTTGAACTGTTGGATGCTGAGAGGGGCCAGCAGGGTTTTCTCACTTCAAGGACTGGGTGACAACAAACCATCCGAGCTCATGGACCGCATGCTGGATCTTTTGGGTGAACACAAACTTGATTTTCTTTTCATCCAGCTTTTCCTGCATCAGCTGCCTTCCCAAGTGAGAGCTGCATTAGCCAACACCTAGCTGAAGAGACTGATAAATATTTCCTGGTGAGCCAGGGACATTGTGCATCCATACTTTTTTTCCGCGCACATATGTTTGTGATGCAGGATGACTCCACATTCATTGCTGTGACCACTTCTCATCGGCATCTGTCTTGTGTTTCTATCATGCAAAGTTTGGAACCAAGGCTAACAAATGCTGTCCACTATGCAGTTTCAGTGTTCCAGGGAATGCCAGGGCCAGCACTCAGTAGTGGCCATGTGTGTCGGCCGCTTAGGCAGGCTGCTTTTCATCCGCGATAGCATCTCCGGATGCCATTTTCTGAGCGACACTGGAGCACAAAGGAGTGCCCTCCATGCATCCCATTTGGGCATGGTAACCTACAGCCACGGCCCCACTATGGAAGCTGCCAATGGTAGCCCCATCTACACATATGGAATGAGGTATTTCGAATTTTGTTTTTGGAGGACAGTATTTCGGTTGGTACTTTGTTACTGCAAAGTTTGCCGTTCCCCACCTCGGTGCTGATTTTTTGTGTGCACATGGACTGTTGGTGGATGTAAAGAACCACCATCTGATTGATGCTGTCACATTTTGTTCTTATATGTGCATGCTCAGAAAGGCAGCCTCCATACGACTCTCAGCTTCTGATGATTTCCAACGTCTACTGGCCAGTTTCCCAGCCCTCATTCAGGCAACTTTCTCTGCATCTACTGTGAAGCATGGTGTGGAGCACCATCTCGCCACTACTGGTCCACCTGTCTATGCCCGTGCTCAGCACCTCGACCTGACAAAGCTTGCTGTTGCAAAGGCTGAGTCTGCAAACATGGAATGACTGGGCACAGTACGACAATCCAATAGCCCATGGGCATCACCCCTCCATGTCCCCAAACATTCCAGCATACCATTTGGTCTTAAAAACGCAGCCCAATTTTTCCAGTGCCTCATGGATTGCGGGACCTGCCTTTCCTTTTTGTGTACTTGGATGACATCCTGGTAGTGAGCACGTCCAAGTCTCAGCACCTGTTGCACCTCTGAACCCTTTTTGAGTGACTTAGCCACCATGGACTAATTGTCAACCCTGCCAAGTGCCAGCTTGGTCTCTCCACCATCGACTTCCTAGATCACTAAGTACGGGGCAGTTCCTCTCCTATCAAAGGTGGAGGCAGTCATACAGTTCCCACGTCCCCCACTCACTGTCAAATCCTAGCAGGAGTTCCTTGACATAGTGAATTTTTTATCACCGCTTCATCCCACGAGCCACTCAGCTCATGGGGCCATTGCACGAGGCCTTGAAAGGGAGACCCAAACACGCTGTGGACTGGACTGAGAGCAGAGTTAAGGCTTTTGATGCCATTAAAGCACCACTAAGCCCCTTTCACACTGCATGTCGGACCTGCAATATTTCCGGAACATTGCCGGGTCGCCTTCTGTGTGAAAGCAACCACGTCCCGGAATTGATTACCGAATTGAAACCGGGTCGGGGACCTAGTAACATTGCAGGGTTCGACGCGGGACAAGCGCTGTGTGAACAAAAGCCAGATCTAATTCCGTATCGAAGTGATGACGTTCGTTATCGCGCGACTCTTTTACCAGCTGTTTTGAAGGAAGATCAACATTCGCAACTAAAACATATGTGCAAACTGTAATGAAGCAGAGATCAGTTAGTTCCTCACTTTCCGCGCTGACGCCGAGATCGTTTGCTTGCTTCAGTGAAAGTATAACGTGCCTAGCGTTGTCGACTCGTACATTACACGTCATGCGCTGATGTCACGTGCCGTTACGGGATCTTCAAGGGTTGTGTGTGAAAGCACGCACATATACCGGGTCATCACTGGCAGTGTGAAAGTGCCAAATCTAGCGACCAGGGAACAATTGCAGGAACACTTTACCCCTGTATTTGCCGGAATGGCAGTGTGAAAGGGGCTTTAGTGAATGCCACCATGTTAGGGCATCATTCTTCTACAGCCCCCATTGCCATCACCTCGGACGCCTCAGATTACACTGTCGGTGCTGTTTACGAGCAGTGGGTAGGCGGGGCCTGGCAGCCACTGGCTTTCTTTAGCCGTCAGCTGCTGCCTTGTGAGTGGAAGCACAGCACATTCGACCGGGAGCTGCTGGGTCTCTACCTCGCCATTAGACCCTTTGTTCCCTGTTGGAAGGCCGACACTTCACTTCCATGGTCTCTCCAACCCAGGTGCGACAGCTTCACAGAGGCTTGTTTCAGCAAAGTTTGTGTGGCACAGCCTCAAGAAGTTTCAAGTTTGCATTTATTCATATAGCACATTTAAAAACAGCAAGCAGGGCTGACCAAAGTGCTGAACAATACACAAGATAATAATAATAAAAAAAACACTTTCATGACATGATATCACAATGAATAAAAAGCTAAAGAAAAAAGTAGGTTTTAAGAGAAGATTTAAAAACAGTTTGAGATTGAGCCATTCGGATGTAATCTGGACATTAGGGACTGGACTAACACCTCTATTGAGTGCCAACGGGCCAAAGTACACCGTCACACTAAAGCCCCGTTAGAATCATTCCCGGTTCCTAAGAGGCGTTTTGACTACGTAAACATAGACCTGGTTGGTCCTCTGCCCTCCTCTAAAGGTTTCACATATCTGTTAACCATGCCTGTGGCTGTGCCACTGACATCGGTGGCATCTGATAAGATGACATGGGCATTTATTGTCACCTGGATTGCTCGTTTTGCTTTGGGATGCTGTCGCACAGAGCCTCGGAGTGAGGCTCCACCACTGCATTTACCCACAGGCAAACAGACTCTGTGAACGTTTTCATAGATCGATGAAGGCTGCCCTGCATGCCAGCCTCAAAGACAGCAACTGGGTTGACAAGCTTCTGTGGGTAATGCTGGGAATCAGGACTGCACCAAAGGAGGACCTTCATCCGTGGAACTTGTTTATGGACAGCGCTGCGAGTGCAGGGGGATTTTGTCCCTAGCACCACAGTTCCCTGGTCTGCTACTCTTCTGCGGCCTATTCTACTGGATAATGCGAGGCTTTATGCACCTGTCCCTACTTCCTGTCACGGGCCTCCCTCAATTGCACATCCCCACTTGGCTTCAAACAGCCAACTATGTTTCATTCACCATGATGCACACAGGGGACCACTATGCCCGACCTACGAGGGCCCATTCTGGGTTCTGGAGACAGGGGAAAAGTAATTTGTGGTGGACAGAGGTGGCAAACTGGAGTGACTCTCCATTGACCGCCTTAAACCAGCTAATTTGGACGTGGCCCATCCCCCACAATGTGGACGGCCTCCTGCTCTGCCCAGACCCCATGCTCCCATCCCACCCAAGCCTCCCACACCCATGCTCCTCAACCGTGTAATGACGGTACACGGACTGCAGTGGGATCTCCTCGATCTCCAGTACAGCACAGCCACTGTGGCCGGTTGACACGCCCACCTCCCGTTGACTGTTGGGTTTTTCTGATATGGTGAATTCTGGGGGGACGCGTGTAGTGAATGTGACAGACATAATTCACCTTTGTTATTAAGTGTAGTTCTGTACACTGTGTTTCTGCATAACTGTTCAGTGATCGCGGTCCCTTTAAATGTTCGGATTGTGTGATGATGACTTGGAACGCTGGTCAGGGCCATTGTTCTGGGTGTTAGTTATTTTTTTCTTGAAAAATAAATGACACACATTTGTGTGCTCACAGTGAGAAGTTTTCTATTCCAAATTTCAGCAATTTCCACAGGGTAATGATTAACACCTATACATACAGTCGGCATCTAGTCATAGTTGGGGGCGTGGTCTGGCTTGGCGAGGGTGGAAAGTGGCTTGGGGGAAAACACAGTAAACATCGTGTGTATTTGAATGACAAAAATGTCGTATTGCCAGTCATTGACGCTTGCAGACCGGCAACAGTACATTGCAAAATTAACTGCAATAGCTTATGATTGCCCTTATTTAATTAAAAACTGTATCAATTACCCAACCAAATGGCCAGAGGTGTCATTTCCAGACATATTCAGTGTGTGTGTGTATGTGTGTGTGTGTAGTGGAGAACATTGTATTGTACAGCCCTACTTTAGATTTATTGATTCAAAAATAGCCAAATTCCATGACGTTGTGCTTTATATAGCAAGTTCCATCTTAGACTGGATTCTGCAATTCGATCTGTGTCGCTTCTCAAACACAGACGGGCTGACACAAAACGAAGTTGTTACGTATCCTAATGTTTTTTTAAGTGGGTAAACAGAAATCCTTGGCCTTTTCTGATCTGATAAGATGACATGGGCATTTATTGTCACCTGGAATGCTCGTTTTGTCACCCCTTCAGACATTTCCTCTGAACAAGGCACGCAGTTCACGTCCGAGCTTTGGGATGCTGTTGCACAGAGCCTCGGAGTGAGACTCCACCGCACGACTGCATTTACCCACAGGCAAACGGACTCTGTGAACGTTTTCATAGATCGATGAAGGCTGCCCTGCATGCCAGCCTCAAAGACAGCAACTGGATCGACAAGCTTCTGTGGGTTATGCTGGGAATCAGGACTGCACCAAAGAAGGACCTTCATCCGCGGAACTTGTTTGTGGACAGCCGCTGCGAGTGCAAGGGGATTTTGTCCCTAGCACCACAGTTCCCTGGTCTGCTACTCTTCAGCGGTCTATTCTACTTGATAATGCAAGGCTTTATGCACCTGTCCCTACTTCCTGTCACAGGCCTGCCTCAATTGCACATCCCCACTGGGTTCCAAACAGCCAACTATGTTTCATTCACCATGATGCCCACAGGGGACCACTACACCCGACCTACGAGGGCCCATTCTGGGTTCTGAAGACAAGGGGACAAATACTTTGTGGTGGACAGAGGTGGTAAACTGGAGCGACTCTCCATTGACCGCCTTAAACCGGCTAATTTGGACGTGGCCCATCCCCCACAATCTGGACGGCCTCCTGCTCTGCCCACACCCCGTGCTCCCATCCCACCCAAGCCTCCCACACCCATGCTCCTCCACCGTGTAATGACGGTACACGGACTGCAGTGGGATCTCCTCGACCTCCAGTACGTCACAGCCACTGTGGCCGGTTGATACGCCCACCTCCCCGTTGACTGTTGGGTTTTTCTGATATGGTGAATTCTGGGGGGACGTGTGTAGGGAATTTGACAGACATAATTCACCTTTGTAGTTCTGTACACTGTGTTTCTGCATAACTGTTCAGCTGGTCAGCGCCATTGTTCTGGGTGTTAGTTTTTTTTCTTGAAAAATAAATGACACACATTTGTGTGCTCAAAGTGAGAAGTTTTCTATTCCAAATTTCAGCAATTTCCACAGGGTAATGATTAACACCTATACATACAGTCGGCATCTAGTCATAGTTGGGGGCATGGTCTGGCTTGGCGAGGGTGGAAGTTGGATTGGGGGAAAACACAGTGTGTATTTGAATGACAAAAATGTCGTATTGCCAGTCATTGACGCTTGCCGACCGGCAACAGTACATGGCAAAATTATCTGCAATAGCTTATGCTTTTGCCCTTATTTAATTAAAAACTGGGTCAATGACCCAACCAAATGGCCAGAGGTGTCATCTCCAGACATATTCAGTGTGCGTGTGTGTGTGTGTGGGCTGACACAAAACGAAGTTGTTACGTATCCAAACGTTTTTTTAAGTAGGTAAACAGAAATCCTTGGCCTTTTCTAGTGGGTATACGGCGTATATCGGCGTACCACGTAGACTAAACCTCTTAGCAGACGTGTTTAGGTTCGACACTAGGCTACATGGTTTTACTTAAGGTAGAATGATAAGGCTAATTATATATGCATAATAATTATAATAATAATAATACATTTTATTTAAAGGCGCTTTTCTCTGCACTCAAGGACAGCGAAGTCCTTGCATGACACTTTCTGAAACAACCTTACACAGTTTTGATAATGTTAATAATGAAAACAATGTTAACGTAGCCTGCCAGTGATGAAATGCCGACTGCACATATATACATGCTTAGTCTTGGGATTCCACAACTTCCCTTGATCATCATCAAGCCTTATTGCTTGTAGCCATTTTGTCCTCCTTTCAGGTTCTGTATGTTTATTAGGAAGGATGTAGAACTTAAATTCATAATTTGTTCGTTTATTGGCGACAGCTGGCCAATTGACATGAACCATGCAAATACTGACAGGTCAGTGGGCAGTATAAAATGCAGGGGAGTGAAAAATTATGTCAGAATCACGACTGAACACTAGCACAGCTGATCAAACAGTGACCACGGCGGCTAACGTAATGTCTCTTTCCCGCCTCTAAGGGAACCGAGGTTACGATAGTTACCGGAGACGTTCCCTTCTCGAGGTGGTAACTCAACATTACGTCAGCTAAGACGTATATGGGAACTGTATAAAATCTCACTGTGAGAGCAGTGAAGATAAGCCCTGAAGGGAATCAATCACCCCCACAGGTAAGCAAGACAGTTCTAGCCAATGGCTGTGTCAATGAGTGTTCACATCTGATAGGCGGAACTAGACCAATGAGATATATTCAAGCAATAACTCAAAGGCTGCATTAAACAGGGCAGACACAACGCAATATGCTCTCAAGCATGAGAGTTAAACACAGAGTCAACGGTGTTTGCGGTGACAACTCCATAAACCATATAAACCATAACACAGAGTTAGCAGCCATGGTAACTACTGTATAGCTGGTTAACAGTTTACAACACATGAATAAAACTTAACTCACCGAAAGTACATGTGACGCTACAGAGGGTACATCAAGCTTGTAAAACCTGGCGAATGTGTTCTTGGAAGACCAGCCAGCAGCAAAACTGGATAGACATACCTCTAGACCAGGCCCATGAGGAAGCATTTATATTGTCCTCGCAGAATAGGCTCTGATGTTGAGGGGACAACCAGGCAAATAGCTGTCACATACACCTTCAGCGTGGATGGCAAACTCCAGCTATCCATACTGTGCTGTAGAAAGCGCAAAACATCTGACACGGAACAGGTCCTCGGGTCAGTATAAATGTCCTCGCACCATTTTGTGAAAACTTCCCACTTCAGAGCGTAATAGCACTTGGTAGAAGGTGCTTGTGTCTCCGTAAGTGTGTTCAGCACTCATGAGTGCCGAGCGTCCCGCTCATCAGGGTGCCCACAGCAGCCACACATGAAGGTTCCACAGCTCAGGGCTGGGGTGTCATATCGTGCTGTTCGCCTGAGAAAGCAGGTCTTTCGTGAGGGGGATTTGCCATGGGGGAGCCATTGCTAACTCTCTCAGGTCAGCGAACCAGGTCTGATTCGGCCAGTTTGGGGCCACAAGTATAACTGATGCTCTCTCCTCCCTGATTTTGCACAACACCAAACAACATTTGCACAACATTGGCTTCTGGCCAATGCGCTGTCAGAGCCACTCCCGGCAGCGGGGAGTGAGATAGCGAGGAGAACCTCTTACAGTGCGTGTTCTCGCTTGTGGCAAACAAATCCACTTCCGCCCTCCCGAATCGATCCCAAATAATTTGATCTGATCCTGGGTGAAGGCTCCATCTCCTTGAGGAATCCTGTTCCTCTAAAGCATGTTCACTCCACAGTTCAGAATACCGGGGATGTGCGCCGCTCTTATGGAGAGAAAGTGTCAGTCTGGCCACAACAGGAGACTCGCTACCTGTTTGAATAGAGCTCTGGAGTGTACTCCGCCCTGGTGATGTATGTATGAGACCACAGACGTGTTGTTGGTTTGAATCAGTACATGTTGCCACTCCAATTTCGACTGAAAGGCTTGCAGGGCTAAGGTCACCGCTTCCAATTCCAAATGAATCAGTTCCAGAAGCATCTGAAATTACCTCAGTGAAAACAACCTGCCCAGTCTAAAACAGCACAGAATCGATGAAATTGTTCTAGAGAGAGGTGGGCTCTTCGGCCCCCGATGGCTTGTTTTGAGGTTAGAAGCACTGGCAGGAGGGCGGTTCACAGTGGCCATTGTATGGTGTAGCACTCTTGCGCCCTCGAGAGGCCATTATAATTAAGGGTTATAATCCAAACCCAATGCAGAGGGAGACGGGCACAGGTGCGCCAAGCAGTCTCCTCAACGGGGTGTGTGTGGGGGGGGGTAGGTTTCCACCCTGTCCAAGTGCGTGAACATGGCCTGCATTGCAGAGTGGGTGCGCGACTTGTGACGAGCACTCCCAGAGGAATCAGCGTCGCCCTGGAAACCAAACCAAAACACCTGCACGCCCTCGTCACCGGCTGATCGGTCACAGCTGCTCCCCATCAGCCAGCACATTGAAAAGCAGCACATGTTGCACTGAGAAGAGGTTCTCAAACAGAACGCAAAACTGGACTAACCCCTCTCTCCTATCCCCACAGAAAGCAGCGAGTGACCGACAGCCCACACCCTTTGGAGCACGTCTGGACACCCACTTTCCCCTTGATTGGCACAGAGGAGCACGGAGAGCACACGGGGAGCACCAACCAGCGGAAAGCAGATCAGGACACTTCACCAGGCACCCTTCACTTTTCAATAAACCCACCCTCCGGGGCTTTTGATTTCACGTACCTCTTGTCGAGTGGTTCTTCACCCCGTGACAGACTTCACCACGAGCTCTTGCATGCCGACTGAGACGGCCAAACCCTTTACTGACGCTGAAAGCGTCATGGAGTCGTCTTCCTCGTCAGCTCCGAAGAGGACAAAGTACGCGGGGTGGAAGCTATCATCCACCAAGCTGACGTTGAACTCGTCTTCAGGTGGGGGAGGGCCCACCAGCGGCTCGCTGGCGGCAGTGGGCCTCATTCCCGCTGTTGTAAAAGCAACTCAGGCTCTGAGGGTGTGCACTTGCAGCTCGGCGCAGTGGGCGCACGTGTGGTCCGTGTGAGGTGCAGGCAGGTCACACAGAACTGGTGAAGGTTCGAGTCTAGCAGTAGCAGCCACCGGATGTGGAGAGGAAAAACAGGGTGAGTAGTCCTCTATTGCAACTTCCACTATGACTTAGATAAGACTTCTCCTGTGAAGAAAGAGATTCTGACATAATTTTCGCACCCATGCATTTTATACTGCCCACTGACCTGTCAGTATTTGCATGCTTCGAGTCAATTGGCCAGCTGTTCCCATATACATCTTATCTGACGTAATGTTGAGTTACCGCCTCGAGAAGGGAACGACAGAGCAACTCTTCAGCATTGTTGTCCCGTGTAATTTAATTGGCGCCAAGATAATGTTTTCCCCCACATCACGTGACGGGCGTTCCAGGGGACGTTCCCAGACCAACCGTCTGTATGTATATTTTTTTTTACTTGAGTCAGTGAAAAATAAACAACTTGCCCTAAGGGGTTAAAGTAAAAAAAAAATATATATATATGTGAATCATTACCCTATTTTTTTTAATTGGATGAATTAAACATTATTTTCATTAAAACTAAAAATTAAACCTTCTTTGTTTTAAAACTATATATGTGTGCAATTTTGTTATAAAACGTGCATTAAATGTCGAAACTTGCTTGGGCTTATTTGTATTGTACTTTGAGGAGTAAATCAACTATTATTTTTAAGCTTCCTTAATAATAAAGGTTCTCGAGTCTACATTTATATTTGAGAGAGACAGAGATGCTTGTTCTGCTGTGCTGTACTCGAGGTGTCAGTGATCTCTAGATTGAGTATCAGCGCTGATGCTGCAGCTCTCGTCGGGTGCAGTGGCGCGCGCCTGTAATCCAAGCTGCTGGGAGGCTGAGGCTGGCGGATCGCTTGAGTTCAGGGGTTCTGGGCTGCAGTGGACTATGTTGATCAGGTGTCCGCACTAAGGTCGGTATCGATATGGTGCTCCTGGGGGAGCTCGAGACCACCAGGTCGTCTAAGGAGGGGTGAACCGGCCCAGGTCAGAGATTGAGCAGGTCAAAGCCCCCGTGTCGATCAGTAGTGGGATCGCTCCTGTGAATAGACACTGCAGTGCAGCCTGAGCGAGACCCAGACTTTTGCGTGTTAAATAAAAAAACTGTGTTGTTTTTAATAAACTCAGTAGCTCAAACATAAGTACATGGGGCTAAAAACACCACGGTAATAACCATTTAAAAAATACCATTAAAACCTTAATGATACCCATCCCTGTATAGTGAATATTTTGTCTTAAAGTGACAGACTGGCGCTCAATGTTAATCAAACAACAAAATACAAAGACAAAATCACTCTGAATAAATGTATAGCTTTAATAAGCATTACTCTATCAATATATACAGTGAAAATGCAGTGTTCATTTACATTTTATTACCTTTAGATTTAGTTTGCAGGCTATTACCTGAACAGTTAGTAGATCTTCACGGAAAAAATATATAAAAGCACAGTTTATTTAATTTCACTTGTATATTTGATTTATTGTTTTTTTCAGTTTGTTTTACTTTGTTTCTTTGTTCGTGTTCTTACTGTAACTTTTCTTATGTATAAAACACACAAAAAATGTCTGCACACTGGTGCATTTACCATCTGATGTTTTATTTATTTTATTAAATATTTATTTTACATTTCAGAATATAAAGCCATGTTAATTCAGATCTTAATCTCTCTCTCTCTCTCTCTCTCTCTCTCACACACACACACACACACACACACACACACATATATATATATATATATATATATATATATATATATATATATATTTATTTATAAAACTAAAAATCTAGATAAGAATACCATTAAAGTACCAAATCGATAAGCAGTATAGGTAAGAGTATAATACTGATAAAACCTTCACGATACCTATCCTTAGTCATGGGTTTGATTCCCAAGGAAGCGTTTATGGTCATAGGGTCTCCCAGTTGTATTAAAATGTGAATAATGTGATGAAGAATCAAAAAGAGGTATTTATAGAAGCTTGGCTACACTGTAAAACTGAATAGTGAAAATTAATTAAATTAATTAAGTAAATTTCAATCAAATAATAATGAAGTTCATTAGACTTAATTGAAATAAGTTCTGTAAACTCAAAATGCTGTTGAATTAAGGTGAACTTAAAATTATTGCGATTTCTAGTTCCTAAAATGCTTTGCATCAGCCAACAAGGAAAATAAATGTAGAAAATTAGTGTCATTTTGTGTTTTTAGACAAGATTAACATAACATTAACATTAACAAGAGACATAAATTAGTACTTAAATGTTGTGTAATATTAGGATTTACATATGTTTCTGTTATGCTGGTTTTGTAGTGTTACCGTTGTGGTGAAGAGTAGAGCCTGTGGTTAGGTTGAGGATGGAAAGCAAAACTTAAAAGGTTATATTATACTGCATGATGTTTGAATATTTATAAGCAAGTATTGTGAGTCTTTTTGATAAGTTATTTTCCTTGTTGGCTGATGCAAAGCAGGCTGTAAACTAGAAAACGCAATTATTTTAAGTTTACCTTACTACAATAGCATTTTGACTTTACAGAACTTTCAATTAAGTCCAACGAACTTCATTATTATTTGAGTGAAATTAACTTGAATTTTTTTTTATAATTTTCACTGTTTGGTTTTACAGTGATGCTAGTACATACCAGTGTGCTGTTGCTAACTGACACTGAACTATAAAGATCTTAATGAATATGCTGTTAAAGGAAGTAAGTTGTAGGATTATCATTGGGATGAGTGGGATGGGATGGGATCAAGTTGAGTAATATCAATATTTATAAGATAACAGTGAGATAATTTAAGGCAACTGGAAATGTCATTTTTATTTTATGTAAACTTAAAACATTTAAAAACATCACTTAAATGTTTTTGTGTAACCTGTTACAAATTATTTTACAAATTATAGAGGAGGGAGCCAGTCTCAGGTAGGTATGGGAACATGAGATAATAATCTGGCGGAGAACAAAGGGGAAAGAACGCTAGAGAAATAGACAGTCTAATCAGAGAAAGCAGGTACAGTTGTAGAGAGAAGACAGAGAAGAGCAGGGGGAATGAGAAACAGCTGTGAGTGAGATGATTGGAAGAGTTTGTGAAGGTGAGTAACCAGAAGAGGGAGAAAGAGAGACAGAGGAGGGAACCGGGTTCATGACATATTTAGCTTTAGACTGCATTTTAGCACTCTACTGAGACACTTTATTACTGTCTTTTAAAAGTTTAAAACCTGCAGTCTATAAAATCCATTGTCGATTGGAGATTCCCTGCCATTTCAACATGAAATTCAACAATCTAGTGTGATACATTGTTTCTAGTGATTTTGATTCCAGTGTACATGCATTATGCCACTGAGCCAGTGTAAAAATACAGTCCCATTGAGATAAATGAAACAGATAGCTCTTTCCAGGTATTATAACCCTTCTTGCAAACAAGCAAAAGAACTGTATGTCAAAACTAAAAGGGAACAGAAACAAAGTTAGTGAAAACCATTGTTAGATGTATCTTTTGAATTTTGGTGTATACAGTTAAGTTTTCTGTAGGAAATCACTTAATGATTGCATAATATCCCAGAGCACATTGAGTAGTAAAACACTGTTTTGGTGAAAGTGCCATACCACACCCAGTCAATAACCTCTTAGTCTGATTGCAGCAACTTGTTTTTACAGTAACAATTTTAATTCTGATTCATTGCATTCCTCAAAGTCAGAACTGGAACTAATCAAACAGTAAAATCTCATTCAGCATTTGTGCAAAAATAATACCACATTTATGAGCCCGCTTTCATGTAGAGACAAAGTTGAAAATTATTTTATACTATTTTCCCTCCACATTTCACTAACTCTTCTGTCTCTATTTGAAGATTACTGGTCATTACATGACTTGTTGCCTCCTGCAAATCGCATAACTGTAAGTGTAGAACATATTTGACCTTAATCTTAACAAATAAAGCCAAGATACATGAAAGTACTAGCCACATAGCATTTTTATTCGTTCATCTCTTTCTTTGAGTCTCTTTCTCTTCTGAACATATTTTCCTCTATATATAAATGTTCCTTTATCCAGTTACACAATTGCAATTGTTTATGAGGGCCAAAGGTTTTTACTGATAAAGGGACGTCAATGGCCAACCAGCTTTTATGACCTTCCCATCACCACTTTTGTGGTGGATCTGTTGCCAGGCAACATATACACTATTGTTGTGAGGCTGTTATGGAAGGAACCCATGAAAAACATTGGGAAGACAGAGAGTCTGTTTATTTCCCTCATTCTTGTTTCTAATGATTACTGTAAATGGGTGTTTTCATGTAATGGTACACTGTGTCACAACTCTACAGTCTAAATATTATGTCAGGAATGTGAATTTCCATTTTATTTTGCATTTTTACTATTTTATGAAAAAGAAAGACTATTGTGTTCAGATAAAGAAAAACAATGCAAAATGTAATTTCATGACAGCAGTTTTATTTTCAGAGACTTTAGGTTTTATCACACACAAATATGAGTATCATCATTTTTTTTTTTTTTGCACTTTTTCTCAATATTACTTCAGTAAACTTTCAAAACCAAATATATGTGTGTGTCCAGATGTTGTCTCATAAAGCAGTGTGCATTCTGCATTTAGAAGTTATGCTGTGTCTTCTGGATTGTTGTTGTTCCACTTGTGGTGACGGTGACAGTTGAACCTAAAGGCAGAGAGAGAGAGAGTCAATATTGCAAAATTTTATACATTCACTGTAGTAGCTGTCTGAAACCGACCATCCCACTTCATTACGCAAAGAAGGAATTACCTGGTACTTGAGTCCTGAAAAAAAAAAAGATGCATTAGTGAAGCAATTTCAGGACTGAATGACTTAACATAATCCATGCACCACTTTTGACACACAATTGACAAATAAAATAAATGAACTTACTTAATGTCTTGGTTTTCCAGGAGGCTCCTGTAGGTGGCGATCTCCTGCTCCAGACGAGTCTTGATGTCCAACAACAAGGCGTATTCTCGTCCCTGTTGCTCAATGCTAGCCCGCACTTGACTTAGCTCGGCTTCCAGCATGTTGATTTGGTTCTGGTAGCCTGCTAGCATAGCGCTGTACCTAGCTTCTGTGTCTGCCAGTGAGTTTTCCAGTGCCGATTTCTGTGCAAGTAATGGGAACATGCAAAAATAGGTCACAATAAAGTGCTGCTATATGAAAAATGTCACAGAAAAACACCACCAAGAAGAAAGTCCACAAATGAACCCTTCAGATCTCAAGAGTTATATATATCTTCTCTCATTCCTTTCATTGTACCTCACCTACTTCCTGGGATTTGGAGGACTTCATAAAAAAAAAAACATTTTTGACATGTCTCACACTGCCCTCTTTTCCATCTGTTTCAGGATCTTTTCTTGGCTTGCTTCCCTAAGCTAAGTAATATTTGGCTGAACTTGAGCTCAGATAATGTAATCTCTTGCTCTCCCCCTATATTTCCTGAATGCCCCTTGTTTCTCACCATGCTGAGTTGAGACTGTAGTTCGATCTCCAGACCCTGCAAGGTGCGTCGTAGATCTGTGACCTGTGTCTTAGTGGTTTGTATGGTTTCTGTGCTGATGGCCACTTCTTTGTTCAAACCTGCCGTCTAAGAGAGACAGGAACACACACAATATAAATTCAAGTACTGTACATCATAAACTGATATGTGGTTGATTGAGTGAAATCAGGGGTCTTCACTGATTCATGAGTACAGAAGATGTCTTACCTTGTTTTTAAACCAGTCTTCCTGTTCCCTGCGGTGTTTCTGAATGATGGTCTCGTAATGAGAACGAATCTCCTCCAGAACCTTGTTCAGATCTTGCTGAGGAGCAGCATCGACCTCTACGTTCACTGTGCCTGTCAGCTGTGCCCTCAGTGCAGCCAAGTCCTGTAAACCCACAAGGATTAGGCATCAGGTCTCTAATTAGCTGCACAATTTCAAAAGTTTAAAAATGTAAAAAGGGGAAGTTACTACATACCTCCTGGTGGTTCTTCTTCATAAATGCCAGCTCATCCTGCAGACCCTCGATCTGCATCTCCAGGTCAGCCTTTGTCAGGGTCGTCTGGTCCAGCAAGCGGCGCAGGTTAGCGATGTCAGCCTCCACAGACTGCCGCATCACCACCTCATGCTCATATCTGATTGGTGGAGAAGCAGGATGAGGAATAAACTCTAAAGCTATCACGGTTACAGAGGAATGTTTTTTTAAGAGGATTTACTTTATCCTGAAGTCATCAGCAGCCAGTTTAGAGTTGTCAATCTGCAGGAGGATGTTGGCGTTGTTGATGGTAGCATTTTTAATCTGAAATTAAAAACATTGATATGCAGTTTTTAATACATCAGTTTAGAACATAAATTTGGGGCAAAATGTCACCTGGTTGCATGCCAAATATGTCAGACTTTGCAACTATGCAGTCGTTTGTATGAGAACAGTATGCAGTAGTGTGTTGCAAGGATTCTCTATAATCTGCAATTTATTATTTAGCAACTAGATTAGTGCACTAGAATTTGCTAGTCTTTATAACGTTGCAAATTCTTTTAGGCATCACTGTACCTTGTCCTTCAGGTCCTTGATGGTGTTCCAGTAGTTGCTGTAGTCCCTCTGTGCAATTGGTCCTTTCTTCTCATAGTACTCGCGGATCTGCCTCTCCAAAGTGGCATTGGCAGCCTCCAGCGACCGCACCTTCTCCAGGTAGGACGCCAGGCGGTCGTTCAGGTTCTGCATGGTGGCCTTCTCATTCAGCTGGATCAAGTCACTGTCTCCTCCAACCATGATTCCAGAGCTGAATCCTCCACCATGTCCTCCGCCGTATCCTCCTCCGTATCCTCCACCAAAACCGTATCCTCCACCATATCCTCCACCACCTCCAACTCTGTAAGTAGAGATGCGGGTGCTGCCTCCTAGACTACCCCCATACACGCTGTGGGCTTTTTGCGGAAAGGCCGCCGAACTGCTCCGAGTCTTGGTGATAATGGACTTGGAGGTCACAGTCCTGGGAACTGTGGAGGTTGTCGTACGAACAGAGAGCGACATGGTGGATGGATGCTGAGATGAGAAGAACGCAGAGAGGACACTGCAGGTAACTGCCAGGAGTTGTCCTGAAGAGGATTGGTGTCTTCAAGCCCAGCTTTTTCTTCTTATAAGATGAAGCCTGAGGGCGGGAACTGCATTTTCTGGCCGGGAGGGGGGAAGGAGGGTGTGTGCCAGACCCTTCTGCAACCTCCAGTTGAGACTCAAGGACCAGTATTCAGTTCCCACCCTAGTGAGGATACTGCAAAGGAATGTATCTGTGTCTGTTTGAACTACTGCAATGTCCTCACCCTTGAGATTTCAATGAAGGGAGTGCAACAGAGTTATGGGCACACACACACACACACACACACACACACACACACATGTGCCCTATTTCCTCTCTTTGTCAGTTTGAAACAGAACAAAGTTCCACTCCACCAGTAATGAGAGAATGCCAAATCATTTTAAATTCACCATTTTTGATCAAGCATTAAGAGAATATAAACCTGGCAGCAACTAAAAGTCAGAGTTTCAGACTTCAAATGTTTGTTCTCAGTCTGCAGATGTGAGAGGGAAAGTCATCATCTAAAACCATAAAAACACTTGTGCTGTATGATGATGACACATAAAGACACATGTTTTAGTGACAAATAACAGTGTCTATGAAGAAAAAAAATCTTTAAGAAATCAATTTTAAAATGCACGTGCCAAGTTAAATCCATTCATGTTTGTTGCATACCGTTATATATATATAACATATATATTTTTTTTCTTTTTTTCTTTTATTTTTTTTCAACTGGAATATTTGTCACACATTACTCTGACTTTCATTTTGTGGACAAAAGCCATTTAAACTGTAAACCCATTTAAATATGAATATAATATGCAAATATAAAAATATTAATATTTTCCCCTAAGAAATTATAAAGAAAAAATATGCATAAGCTTTTTGTTTAAAGAATTTTATTCTTTTTGATTAGTATTTTTTTCTTCATGATAATATCAGGACACGTGTAAGTTTTTACTTGATGCTTCCCTAAAAATTATTTAAATTAATTTTGATTAATAAATTATTTTATGCTTATCATAAAAGATCATTATTCAAGTTGTTGCATACATGAATTTATATGTAACGTATTTTTGAATATTAATACATCCAGATAAACAGTGACCATCATGTCACTGATTCTCATACTGTAATATTTACATGAATTTCTAACAATTCTTAGCTTAACATTCAATATTGTTTCTTTTAATAGTAAAATACATGTCCTTTGAGTAAATATCAGGTCAAGCTTATTTGCCATGTGCTCACAACTTTCTGTCACGATACTATTATGTTGCGGTTGCCAGGCTGTTGTGCAGCCTGTACATTTTTGTAATTCTGTAATTTTGTAGCCTTTTAAAAACAATATTACTGATATTAAGATTTTATTTAGATGGATTTTACAACTACAATGCACCTTCATGACTCCAGAAGTGATAAATCTGTTCTTTTTTCTCTCTTTTTTTTTTTTCTTAAGTCTGTCTCTGCTGTGAAGGCATTAGTCTGGATAACTCTCATTCATCATGACTCACTGTATAAACAGAGCTCCACCCCACCTCTCTCTCTCTCTGTTGTATGAGGTGTCCTCAAAGAGCTCATGGGAGAGTAGATAACTGATATTACTCATGAAAATGAATAACAATTGGGTGTTCTGTCCAGACGAGCACCAGCTTTAACACGGGTATGGTAATGCTCTGCTGCCCCCGGATATATAGAGATGATTATCATCACCTATTTTATCTATTCTAATTTTATTTAAAATTTTGGTTAAGCTTTTGTTTTATTTACCTGTAATAAGTGAAAGTTTAGATAAGTGCTAATTAGAGTAAATTAGAGGGCTATTATAGTAAAATTTCAAATGTACTGTGATGCCACTGACTTCAGACCAAAGAGTTATATGGGATTTTTAGTGTTATATACTGTCTGTGTTGAGTTATAGTTTGCTTAAAATAAATAAATAAATAAACTGCACACAAAAGCCACTGCAAACGCGTTTACTAACTGTACAGTTGTTATAATGAACACTAGCTATAAAAATAATAAAAATAGCTGCTCCACATAGTGGATCAACACTGTTAATTCAGGCAATGAAATGGCCTGCTATAGATAAAATAATAAAGCTAAAGATATATAAAAGTTAGAGATAGATGTAGATAAAGAATCCTTTATTCTAGCTAATTGTATTAGCCTTCCTTCTTTAAGGAAAGTAATAGGTTACTTTTGTGTAACTTTTGCTTGGCTTGTTCTTGCTTATTTGTTTTTAATATAAAAAAGTTCCATTTGTCAAAAATGTTAAACCCCTTTCAT
Source organism: Carassius gibelio (assembly GCF_023724105.1). Classification (NCBI taxonomy): domain Eukaryota; kingdom Metazoa; phylum Chordata; class Actinopteri; order Cypriniformes; family Cyprinidae; genus Carassius; species Carassius gibelio. The sequence goes on from NC_068381.1 coordinate 16,058,801, forward strand.
TTTCTCAGACTGAAGGAAATGTAAATTCATGCTCAAACAAACCTTTCAGCTGTGCTTCCATTCTGGATTGCATGAAGAATAGAATGCCGGAGAAAAGAGTTCATCACTCTTCAGCAATAAAAAAAACACAAATCTTATGCTTATCTAAAGTCATTTTTGCTTATGGTTGAATTGGATCATCGAAGGTCAGCAACAAAGACGCTGGTTAATAAAACATGGATATTTATGGGAATACAAAGGATATTTAACATTTTATTATTGCAGGTTTGCGACATGTTGTGAGTTTGCAGTTTACTGTTTTTCTTCTTTTTGAGAAATTCTGAATCTGTTTTTGTGCAAGTGACATCAGTAAATTCATGTTCACATTTAGCCTAGAACTACAGTACGAATCAAGTTTACACAGCACACACAACACCGCTGCACTTATTCCCAATTTCTCTCAACATGGGATCCAGAGAGCTGTCGGTCAATAAATGGGAAAATATAGTAACACGTTTGTGGCGGGGGAGGCATGGTTTAACGAAGTCTGCAACGGGAGAGCGAATGAAGAGACGAGCGGTGGTAAGTGGTTAGAATTTATTTCTCTGTTTTATTTTTATTATCAATAAATACCCACGAGCCTCAGAACGCCAAACCGGTCTCCTTCCTCTTTGATCATTTGAACTTTACTACACTGGTGCCTAAACCAGGGAGAAAGGAGAACACTTCTGCCATGCAGTCTCTGTCAGGACCATCGCCTATGCCATTTGCAGACATTATAACATCGCTCGCGGGCTTGCACCAGGAACATCACAAGGCCCTGCTGGATCTGCGAGCCGACCATGAGCATCGGTTCCAGGCTATGATGCAGGTCCAACAGGAGGACCGCAAGCTGTTACGGAGCTTGCTGGACCGGGAGGGTCGGCTAGGCATGTGGGTGGCTGAGGAACAGCTGGCCCGTCCGGGTGATCCCACTGCTGTTGGGGGAGGCCCAGAAGGCGGCACAACAACTGCCCGTCCCAAACCTCCTGGTCTATGCTGAGCCGAGAAGAGCTATCCTCCAGAGGCTCGGCCTCAGCCACGAACAACACAGGCAGCGTTTCCGGTCGCTGGAGCTGAGCGAAGCGGGCCGGCCCTTTGTATTGGCACAGCAGCTCCGGGACTCATGTCGCAAATGGCTGTTGGCCGAAGGCAGCAACGCCGAGACCATCATCAACGCGTTGGTTCATCTCCCGCCTCCCAAAGAAGACCGCCCAGTGGGTCCAGTGCCACCGCCCGGCGTCGTTGGATCTGGCCATCCAACTGGCGGCGTGCTCCGGGGTCGGCGAGCCGCTTCCTTCAGTCTCTCTCTCTCTCTCTTCCCCTGTCTACCCCTCCCCCACACCCAAAATCTGTCCCTCTCCCTAGGTCCCGTTGGATGGGGATGGAGCCCGCAGCTGGGGCATGAGGCCCGGCATGGGGAATGGCCGCACCCCAACGAGGTGGGACTGAGGAGCCCTCTGCTGCTTCCCCACGCCAATCCCCTGACCCACTTGGGCCTGGGCCACCCTGCTGGCGTTGCGGGGATCCGGGCCACTTTGTGGATAGGTGCCCGGTCATGGAGGTGGGGACACTGGTCCGGATCCCAGACGACCCGCAATCTGCCCCGATCAAGCCGGGTTGTACCAAATACCTGTGAGTATTAAGGGGAATACCTATCACGCTATGGTGGATTCAGGTTGTAACCAGACCTCCATCCATCAAAGCCTGATACAATCCAGGGCATTGGATACGGGCGGCATGGTTAAGGTGAGGTGTGTGCACGGGGATATAGTGGAATACCCCGTAAAGGCCATAGCCATTAAATTTAGGGGCCTGGTCGAACCGACCTGGTTTAATCGCACATTGAAAACCATGATCCGGAAGTTCATACAGGAAGACGCGAAAAATTGGGACCGGTAGCTAGAACCCCTTTTATTTGTTGTGCTTGAGGTCCCCCAAGCCTCCATGGGGTTTTCCCCCTTCGAGCTTCTTTATGAACGACAGCATGGCGGGTGTTAGACATCCTGAAAGAAACTTGGGAGTACGGACGCTTGGATAGCAAAAATGAAATTCAATATGTCCTGGACCTGCGAGCAAAACTCCATACACTGGGGCTCTCTATGGAGAATTTGCTTCAGGCCCAGGACAGACAAAGCCAGCTATATAACCGGGGGACTAAGCTACGAGAATTTGAAATATGAGATAAAGTGCTTGTGTTACTGCCAACCTCTAGCTCCAAATTACTAGCCAAGTGGCAAGGACCCTTTGAGGTCACACGGCGGATAGGAGATCTCAATTATGAAGTAGTACGAACAGATAGAGGCGACTCACGGCAAATCTACCACCTCAACCTCCTTAAAAAATGGAGCAGGGAGGAGTCAGTGCTGCTAGCGACGGCAGTGAGTGAGGAGGAGGATCTCGGGCCAGAGGCGGTTACTAAAGAGAAATCTCACGCACTGGCCCTAGGGGGAGATCACCTCTCGCCCTCGCAGCTCATTGACATTGCGCGTTTGCAGGTGGAATTTGTGGACTTGTTTTCGCCCCTACCTGGTCGGTCTGGCCTGATTCAGCACCACATTGAGACAGAGCCGGGTGTCATTGTTCGCAGCCGGCCATATAGGTTGCCTGAACACAAGAAAAAAGTAGTTCAGACTGAATTAGAGGCCATGCTGGGGACGGCTCGCAGGGTGAATGCAGTACCTAAATTTGATGCTTATCCAATGCCGCGAATTGACAATTTGCTTTATTGGTTAGGCACGGCTTGCTTTTACTCGACATTGGACTTAACAAAGGGATATTGGCATATCCCCTTATCTCCCATGTCCAAAGAAAAGACAGCTATCACCACGCCGTTCGGTTTACACCAATTTGTTACGCTTCCTTTCGGCTTGTTCAGGGCCCCAGCAACATTTCAGCACCTCATGGATGGAGTGCTGCGGCCCCATGCTGCATTCTCCGCGGCCTACCTGGATGATATTATCATCTATAGTGGGGACTGGCCGCGGCATATGGACCAAGCGAGGGTGGTCCTCAGGGCGCAAGACCAAAAAGGAGGTGAGGCAGTTCTTGGGGCTGGCGGGATATTACAGGAGGTTTATTCCTCGTTATTCGGACCTCACCAGCCCGTTGACTGACCACACTAAAAAGGAGGTACCGGATACGGTCCAGTGGACGGAGCAGTGCCAACAGGCCTTTACCCGAGTTAAGGCTGCCCTGTGTGGCGTGGCTGGGCGCGGTCTTGTCCCAGTAGGTGGAGGGGGATGACCGCCCGGTGCTGTACATTTGTTGAAAGCTCATTCCATTTAAGTTCAAGGTGATTCACAGGCCGGGGGCGCAGATGGCTGTGGCCGACTTCCTCTCCAGGAATGGGGGGGGCTGCAGGCTGGATGGCTCCCCTGCCTGAGTCGGGCGGTGGGGGTATGTGGCGGGGAGGCGTGGTTTAGCGAAGTCTGCAACTGGAGAGTGAATGAAGAGACGAGCGGTGGTAAGTGGTTCAGGTGAGAGACAAGTAACAGCTGGATCTCGTTGCAGTGACTGGCGTGGGGAACCGGTATTTAAGCTGCACGACATCCTGAGAAGGACGAGAGAGCTGAGGACTCATGGGGAGAAAGAGCCGCCGACGGGCATGGAGAGATCGTAAACCGAAGAGCAGTGCAGTGTATTGAAAACGTTTGAACGTGCGCAGGTGGCGCAAATTTATTTCTCTGTTTAATTGTTATTATCAATAAATACCCATGAGCCTCAGAACGCCGACCCCGGTCTCCTTCCTCTTTGATCGTTTGAATTTTACTTCAATGTTACTTTTTTGAAAAAGTAACTTAGATATTGTCTTGTAAATAAAAAAATTAATGGGTTAATTTACTAGTTACTGGAAAAAGTAATCTGATCATGTAACTTGCATTGTAAGGTGTTACCCTCAACACTGGCAATGAGGCACAGACATGTCAGGTAAAGTATTACCTCATTCTTGTCATGCAGATGTGTGTGCATGTAGAAACCATGATTCAACCAAGGGAAAATGTGTAAACAAAAATCTGACTGCCAGTGTCCTTGGAAACAAGAAACTTAAGTCTGTATACAATAATGCATTACTTAAATGCCTCTGATTAGCTGTTGATTTCAAGAATTCAACAGATATTTCTGATTGGCTAAATTGTTCAAAGCTGCAAAAAGACTTCTTAAACAGAAACCTTTCACACTCTCCAGAGTGTAATCATAATGATGCACTGGAACATTCACCAAATCTGTTTTGCCAATATGCTGTTATTACTGCTACAAGTGTGGCTTGTCTTGCTTATGTAAATGTGTTAAACACTCTAATACCCTGGAAAACCAGGTGTTGTGCAAATTTCAACTCTGTCGAATTGAAAGCCACAACCTGATCGCTTTATTAAAAATATAAAATTATTAAAAATGATATGTGTGCGAGCATTGACATTTGCAGGTACTTTGATGATGCTGGATGCGATTTAAGTTATGGGAGGTATGTCATCAAATGTTGGAGGGTATGTCATCGGGGTCATCAGGTGGTCTCCCTCTTTTACTGATGTTTCATTGATGATCCCACAACATCCTAAGAGGGCTCAACAGTGATACCAGGTACGTCCCCCAACCACAAAGGGGAACCAGAGAACTATATCAGGCTTGAGGGTAGTGGTTGTGATCCCTGGATGAAAAGCAAGCTGCCAACCAATATCCAACTGCTTCTTCCATTCACAGGTTATCCGAAGCTGTTTATGCTTCAGTGATGTATGCCTGTTCCTGGTTACTTTTGCCCCATAATGGACAAAGATGGCTTGCAAGGAGGTTGCTCACTGGTGGTAAAGAATTGGTGGTGATACGTTTTTCCTCAAGGGTGGAGGCAAGGCTCTTAGAGACTTGGATGTGATGCAACACAAACATACCCTGGGTGAGGCTGACTTCACGCCCTGTCAGTATGTGCTTGAGGGAAGTTGGGCTGGAGCAGAAAGCACATCCAGGATCTTCACCCAACCTCTGATTGAGATTAATTTTTGTTTAAAGGATGTCATAAGTAGTTCTGATGATAAAGCCGAGCTGATTCACTTCCATGCTCCACAGGTCCTTCCAGCTGATCCTCCTCTTCTCCACTCTACACCACTTGTGTCCACTGTACTTGTTTACCGGGGGAGACTGCCTTAGCCCACCTTGCTGCTTCCTCCTTTTTGCATACCACCATCTTCCTCCTCCCTTGTGCTGTGGCTTTGTTCCACTCTGGACGTCTCGTTGTTAACCCAAGGCTTCCTCTTTCGTGATGAACATGCCCCTGCATGTTTAATTACTGTTATCACCTCCTCCATTGCACTAGCTGGTCCCCATTTGTGGCCTGCTACTGAGGTTGGTGCATTGCACCACACTCAGAGTAATCTAAAGTCTCACTTTAGTGCACTTGAACTCTTCTGCGAGACTAGTGAAGGGCAGTTTTAGGACAGAACTTACACAAAGGCCTATGTTGGCAAGACACATGTAACTCTGAGCCCTTTCTTGATGTAAATGGTAAATGGACTGCATTTATATAGCGCTTTCAACAGACCACATGGCCATCCAAAGCGCTTTACAAGTTGCCTCACATTCACCCATTCACACACTCATTCATACACCGACTGCGGTGTCAGCCATGCAAGGCACCATCCAGCTCGTCGGGAGCAGCTGGGGTTAGGTGTCTTGCTCAAGGACACCTCGACACTTGGTCAGGTGGAGCTGGGGATCGAACCACCAACCTTTCGGTTTGTAGACAACTTACATGAACCACTGAGCCACTGCCACCCCAAACTGTGTACAATGTAAAATGTAAACTGTGATTGCTCTTTCCAGTTTCTCTACTGTTGAGATTGGAACTTTACAAACTGTAAGGGACACCAGTACACACTGTAAAAGGCAAAACTGCAAACACCAGGCCCTCAGTCTTCCAGGTAATTGAGTATTGTTTATGGCCTGTAGTCCACTACTGATCTCCTTCCGCAGTTGTTGTACCTGTTCTTTGTCTTTCAGGATTGCATCATACCCAGGCTTTTCACAGGCTGCTCAGATACTTTTAGAACAATCATTTCCAATGAAGAACTTGACGTCACTGAGTACTCCCTTTTAAAATGCTAGACTTTTTCTTTATCTTGACAAATGATATTTGGAAATCTTATTTTAATTCTGCCCATCTAACACTCTCCTCTAGTTTCCTGAGTTGTCTTCTGGTGCAGGGCACCGTCGTGATCGGAGTAGTAATGTCATCAGTATAGGCTCTGAAGGGAGAAAGTCACAAGTCCCAATTCAGCTGCTGTTCATCTACCACCCACCTTGAGTCTTGAATGATGACCTCCATAGCCATATTAAACCCAAGGGTGATCCTGCTATAATGTCAATTTCCAAGACTTTCCACTAGTTGGTAACCTCAGAAGTGGTAAAGCAAAACTGCAGATCTTGGAAATATGATTTCACAAGTTGTAATGATGTCCAGAATGTAAAAGAAGTTGAAAGCAGCCCAACAGGATATTACAGGGCACCTACCCATGGGAATTATTATCAAGGTCTAGGAAGACAACATGGAGGTCCTTTTTCCCCACATTTGCCATCTGGATCTTGTGCCATATCTTACTGGAATGTTGTAAACACCCAGAACACCCTGATATCACTGTCTTCTGTACCACTGTATGAATGCAGTTATTTCTTTTCAGGTTTCCAGACAAACTCTTGGCCATGATTCTAAAAAAAAGACTTTACCCTCTACATTTAGCAGGGATATTGGTTGAAACTGTCTGATAAGTCCTTATACTTTGAGAACTACCCCCTTCCATACAACACACTTTGGGTATAATCTTCTCCTGGCACTCTATCCTCATGAGCCTCTAGAGAAAGCTCAGGACATCTGGTCATTCTTGTACACCTTATGGGACTCCATTTGGCCTTGGGGCTGATGCTGATCTTGCATTGTAGACTACACTTTCCACCTCTTTCCAAGTTGAAGGGTGAATCTCCATTGTAATGTCAGCCAATGAGCCTTCTTCCACCCTTACTCTCGCAGACTCTCAGACTTATATACAAATTAATGTAAGATACAAAATATAAAAAACAATAAAACTGTTAAAAATCTTATGTGTTAATTTTTTTATTTTAATGACAGCTTTTCAGAGGCACTTAAGGCAACAGTGATTTCAGATAAGTCGCTTATCTGGATTTGGATTTATGTATTTATTATTATTATTATTATTATGGTGTTGGCTAAATCCAGAAATGCATTATAATATTTCCAACTATATCTTTTTAATTATGTTATGCAGATGCAATGACACACACACACACACAAAAATCCATGTTATTTTTGTTTACATTCATTCCAAGTTAAAGGTATTCGGTACATGACTGTTACCTTGGGTGATTCTCGATTGGAAGGCCACATTCTAGAGAGGCTGTGTCCTTCCTAGTCCAATCCAATCCAGCATTAAACAATAGAATGAGATGGTCCAGACCACATCAATCATGCTTCTAGCCCCATGGTCACAGCACAAGAATACTGGAAAAATATTAACTTCCTTTCTATAAATTTTATACAGTGAACATGAACTATCTGTGGTCTCCCAGTGGTTTACATTATGGACAATTTAGCATTATGTGAATAATTTACAATATTATTATTATTATTATTTTAATCTTGCATTTCATATTGAAAGTGCTAATTGTCTGCCAATTCTTTTCATGTACAGTAGTATGCAAAGGATTATTGAGTGATTGGAGGACATGAAGGATACACTTGATGCATTCTTCAAAATAAGGCAAATGAAGGGCACAAACGAAGGCTGCTTTCCGGGGATCCTTCAAACTGAATCGGCCTTTGACAATGCTTGATGATGTTGCAGTCTAGACATGCAGCTTTACAAGGAATAATGTCTCCATAACTGTACATGCCTGATTCTACTCATCACCATTAGTATGTCAGAAGGCACTCCGTCTCCTTATTGTTTGCCTTCCCCTGTTTAATAGGCAGGTAGGTTTTAGACGGACAAGCCTTAAATCCCTTTTAATAACAGTTTTACATCAGGTATTTATTTCTGGTAGCCCATGAGAACATTCACATCAAAGTTTGATTTATCTCTGTGTTATGCTTGCGGCTTTACATTTTTGGTCAGATTGTTCAAAGCCATAAGATTACAAATTCAACATGTGCATTTTGTGAAAAGTGTAAATCTGTTGTCTATATAACTTAGAATCATGCAGTTTATGAGTTCGTAATGCATTTCCCCTAAATTAGTGCTTTTAGCTGTATCTATTCTAATTTTGTGTATTTTCTATATCAGTGTAAGTGGTGGAAGGTGAATAAAAATCAAACACAGTCAAGTACATCTATTGATATTTATTAAAGAACAAAGATACAAAAGATCTACAACTGGCCTGAACAATCAACAACACAAGGCAGCAATGAATGTCAGGAAATATGATTCGTTACTCCCTCATTTCTGCTACCTCATCTTTTTAGCCTTTGTGCTGTGCTGAAAATTCTTTGCAATACTTGATATAAGAATTGCTTGTAAATCTCACATTATGCTCTATTCTCACAAATCTTTTGATAAAATTTTTTTGTCAGCTGCATTCTTTTTAATAAGTATAGATTTTGCATTGGAAATGACTGATTATAGGTCTTATTGATCTGAGCTTAAGGACCTCCGTTTTTTGTTTGAACATTGGCCAAATAATACACAAATAATGCTTTTTTCACCCAAAAGCTGAGGTCCGTTAACTAAGATTAATAAGGCCTTTAATCAATCATATAATATAATCAATCAAAATGTAATACTATATTTGGTAATAATATAGCATAACAATATTTATCAAGGTTTTAGTCCAAAGCGATAACATCATTAACTACAATTTTTGGGGAAAAAGAAAATCCTCTCTGGTACTATCACATTAGCTGTGTTGCAACACGAACATGATATGATGAAGGTGAAAGGCAATCTTTAACAAATCCACAGGCAGGTAATCCTCATACAGCTTCAAAACCCCTAGAAGAGAGATGAAGTAACTTAAGTATTAGGTAGGATTATTAACGACACACACCTTAACTAAAGAACAAAATCAAATCAATAACCATGACAACCAACACAAAAGGGAAAATGTGCAAACTGAAACAGCTCCCTTCCGGAAAGCACGACCTCACGCTGACAGATGGATGGAGGAAGAAGAAATGGGAGAGGGCCACACAAGGTGAAGGTGGAGTGATCCAATTGCTGACCTTGAGCAAGGAAGGACAGATGTTATCTAGTGCACAGATAGCATGACTGGAGATAAAGAATCACATCTGGGCATAATGAAGGGACACAGGGTATTCATCTATCCACACACACTTAAACTGTTCATTATATCCAGCTGGTACTCTCTCTCAGTGGCTGTAGGGTGGGTGAGGCTCGCCTCCAACCCCTCATAGTCCACCAGGACTCCCACCACGATGGATGGTACAGCCGGCTTACACACCTGGTAAAACAGATTCCCCTTAGGCTCTGATGTGATGCCAGGCTCAATCGCTCTTCCAAGAGTGGGCTCTAACATCACGGCTTAGGTGCTCTTTCCATTTGCGGTGGGCTCATGCTGTCACTCCTCGCAGTGGGGTGGTACTGGACTGGGCACTGGGTTAATAGTGGGACTGGTGTCGTCATCGACAGGTCCAACGGTGAGTGACAATCCTCAGGATGCCAGCACCCACTCCACAAATTCACTAAAGCTCCCTTGAGGGCCTTCCCCGGAAAACTGCTCCTTGGTGGTGATGTTCAGGCTGGCATTTAGAAATGAGCAGAGGCAGTCCTCCAGCAAGCTAAATCGGTTGGCCTGAAAGAGAAAATCCTCAAAGTGATCCTTGAGAGAGCGATTCCCTTGTTTAAGGCCGATTAACAAAAAAGAAGGATTGTCCATGGTGAAAAAGCCAAAAAAAAAGAAAAAGGGCGAAATTAGCATGCACTACGCAACATGTAATGTGAGGATAATTAATGGCACATGAATAATCATGACAACCATCACAACAGGGAAAATGTGCAAACTGAAACGAAGTCCAAACTAAGTGAGAGTGTGACAGGGACATGAAGTGTGGATCATGAAAAATAATTTTCCTTAAAAACAAAAAGTGGATTTCTTATTATGGGAAGATTAAATTTTTTGCAAATAATTTTGTTGATGAATTTAATGTTGTTCTTGTTTGTATAGAATTAGTTCTGAAGTACTTCATGAAAATGATGTGAATGGCAGAGAATTCAAATAATGTAGAGGTAAATTGAATCACTATTGCTAGTTTGTGTACTTAAGTATATATGCATATGTTTTGATTTAAATAAACTGATGTAATGACAACTGACATAATAACTTTATTCAATACAGAAAATTAATTTTGACATGCAAAAGGCACAAAAAACTACTTGTGCTTACAATCACAGAAAGACAGGTATATGACGGGAAATATACAAAATTCTGTCATGACGCAATCTGATAATCACATCATTATTCAATAGGCACAGCTGATTTGTTTTATTTGCATCAGCAGCCAATTACCTTGCTGCTCAACATTCAAATACTTGGCTAATACTTGCTCCAGAAACCCCTCACCTTCCCCAGCTCCACCTGTATAGATCTTCTACGGAGTATTTCACATACAGTATAGTGAGGTTATGTTGTATGTTATATGTGCAGCAACATTTCTTACGTTTCTTACACATATTTCTTACATGCTCACAGTAGCTTTCTTTGGATGTTTTGGCAGTACTCTGGCAGTCTCTGTACTGACTCTGGCTCTGCAGGCTTTGTATTTTACCAAGCTAAAGTTTCTGATAGTTGTCATGGCAGAACTTTTATAACAGAAATCTGCACAGCTCCTGAAATAGTTGAGTGACTCAACTTACCCAATGGCTCAAATTACTTTGCTTTTCTACAGTGTAAAATATTCAGATAACTCCCTCTATTAACATGATCTCACTGTGTAACGCCCTACAATGCCTGTGCAAGCATCACCTGAATGATCATGTAGTGAATGATAACACCCATGCTGTCATCAGAGAGAGCAGCTTGAACATGTCTATGTAATCATCACCCATTCATGTACTAATGCCAAGGTAAGCATTTGCTAGTGGATGTTTTGCTAGGTGTGTACCCGCCGATTTCCCTATGTCTGTGTCTGTCTTTTATGCAACAATGCCCCCATTATTGCTTTATTCAGGACAGTCAGGTTCCTGGTTTTACAGGTTTCTATCATAAGTTACTGTATATTGTATCAGGGATACCTGGTATACAGACAGATACTATGTACTGTTCTCACAATGAAAAACATCCGATGACTTTCCCCTGTAACCATGTTATCACCTGTTGTGAAAGGTGTGACTACTGATGGGAGTGTGATGTGAATAGACAAAGAAGGGTCTTGTTCTCTAGCTGTCAGCTTTCACTGTGAAAAATGGATTCAAATGTAACATGCACGTGCTGTGAATAAACCTGCAGGGTTTTATCAAGAGACTTTTTATTATAAAATCCCTAGGGAGACAGACGTTTGCTTTAGCAGGGTTCCTCAAACTTGTCCTGAAGGGCCAATGCGCTGCAGAGTTTAGCTCCAACCCTGATCAAACTCACCTACCTGTAATTTTCTAAATGATCCTGAAGACATTGATTAGCATGCTCAGGTGTTTGATTAGGGTTAGAGCTGAACTCAGCAGGAAAGTGGATCTCGTGGGCCAGATTTGAGGATCCCTTCTCTATAGTGTCTCTCCATTTTGGCAGCAGTTATTGAGGTTGATTTGTGGCTTTTCTGGAGCAGAATTTAGAAACATGACTTTAAAAACATGTAGCCAATGCTGCATTTATCTGATAAAAAAATCAAAAAATTATAATATTCTAATACATTATCTGTGTTAAAACAGTTGTGCTGTTTAATTTGTTGCTGAAACTGTGACGCATGTTTTAAGGATTATTTTATGTAGGATTATAGAAAGTTCAAAAGAACAGCATTTCAAAACATCTCTATTAATATATATATATATATATATATATATATATATATATATATATATATATATATATATATATATATAACAATTTAGAGATTATACTGTCTGATAGTGAAAATCTTAGCAATGCATGTCCTCCACCCTTGTCAGTATCAACAGGTTCATGTCATGTGCTTTAATTTACTATAGTTTATGCTACAGGCACAGTGCATAACTACAGATGTATTTTAATTAGAGCCCTTCCTTATTTAATTGTGTGTAAAACCAGCAGCTGCTGCCATTATATAAAGGAAATTGTAACCCCTAGGGTGTGTGTCTTTCTATGTACAGTATAATAGCACAATAGATTCCTCTACCAGAATATCAAGCCTAAACTAGTGGTTGTGTTTTGGAATGGGTTGCACTTTTATTTCGATAGTCCAATTCAGCATTCTAAACTAGAAGTAACCTTTGAAACTACGTCAACTAACTTTCATTCATTTGCAATGTCAACTTACTCGTATTAGTAGACTGTTAGACGGTTAGGGTTAGTAAAATAAGTTGACATACTTTCAAAGTTACTTACAGTCAGTAGAATGTGTGCTGGGTGACTGTCATGCCTAACATGTATTTGCAAAGTTCATTATAATTAGTAGAATATCTAAAGTGGACTGTCAAAATAAAGTGTTACTGTAAGCTGGTTGACATCTCGCAATATTCAAGCAATCAACTTGACCACCTGAAGCTGATAAGGCCAGCTGATGTACAGTCGTGGCCAAAAGTTTTGAGAATTACATAAATATTGGAAATTGGAAAAGTTGCTGCTTAAGTTTTATAATAGCAATTTGCATATACTCCAGAATGTTATGAAGAGTGATCAGATGAATTGCATAGTCCTTCTTTGCCATGAAAATGAACTTAATCCCCAAAAAAACTTTCCACTGCATTTCATTTCTATCATTAATGGCCCTGCTGAGATAATTTCAGTAAACGTCTTGTTAACTCGGGTGAGAATGTTGATGAGCACAAGGCTGGAGATCATATGTCAGGCTGATTGGGTTAGAATGGCAGACTTGACATGTTAAAAGGAGGGTGATGCTTGAAATCATTGTTCTTCCATTGTTAACCTGCAAAGAAACGCGTGCAGGCATCATTGCGTTGCATAAAAATGGCTTCACAGGCAAGGACATTGTGGCCACTAAGATTGCACCTAAATCAACAATTTATAGGATCATCAAGTACTTCAAGGAAAGAGGTTCAATTCTTGTAAAGAAGGCTTCAGGGCGTCCAAGAAAGTCCAGCAAGCGCCAGGATCGTCTCCTAAAGAGGATTCAGCTGCGGGATCGGAGTTTGTTCAGCAGGCAGGTGGTAGCGCATCTGCACGCACAGTGAGGCCAAGACTTTTGGAAGATGGCCTGGTGTCAAGAAGGGCAACAAGGAAGCCACTTCTCTCCAAAAAAAAAACATCAGGGACAGATTGATCTTCTGCAGAAAGTATAGTGAATGGACTGCTGAGGACTGGGGGAAAGTCATATTCTCCGATGAAGCCCCTTTCCGATTGTTTGGGGCATCTGGAAAAAGGCTTGTCCGGAGAAGAAAAGGTGAGTGCCACCATCAGTCCTGTGTCATGCCAACAGTAAAGCATCCTGACTCCATTCATGTGTGGGGTTGCTTCTCATCCAAGGGAGTGGGCTCACTCACAATTCTGCCCAAAAACACAGCCATGAATAAAGAATGGTACCAAAACACCCTCCAACAGCAACTTCTTCCAACAATCCAACAACATTTTGGTGAAGAACAATGCATTTTCCAGCACGATGGAGCACCGTGCCATAAGGCAAAAGTGAAAACTAAGTGGCTCGGGGACCAGAATGTTGAAATTTTGGGTCCATGGCCTGGAAACTCCCCAGATCTTAATCCCATTGAGAACTTGTGGTCAATCCTCAAGAGGCAGGTGGACAAACTAAAACCCACTAATTCTGACAAACTCCAAGAAGTGATTATGAAAGAATGGGTTGCTATCAGTAAGGATTTGGCCCAGAAGTTGATTGAGAGCATGCCCAGTCGAATTGCAGAGGTCCTGAAAAAGAAGGGCCAATACTGCAAATACTGTCTCTTTGCATAAATATCATGTAATTGTCCATAAAAGCCTTTAAAACGTATGAAGTGTTTGGAGTTATATTTCAGTACATCACAGAAACAGCTGAAACATAGATCTAAAAGGAGTTTAGCAGCAAACTTTTTGAAAACTAATATTTATGTAATTCTCAAAACTTTTGGCCACGGCTGTAGATGGTTTGTCAATGCTCTGCAGTAAAATACTTATTTGGTTCTAAGGAACCCATGTTATGCTGCTCAGCGTGTTCCAGGTGGCCCTAGCTAGTAAAGGCATTACTACCATACCATCTGAACCCAAAAAGCCTCTCTCTTCATTGATGACCATTTGCAAAGTATTCTGACAATAATGGAAAATGGATTTTGCAGCACTGGCACTATTTTGCCTGCTAAAAAAAGGACACAAAATGAATGATAGTCACATAGCATCACCTGGTGGCTAAACACCTCTACTGTGGCATCAGATATAAGACCGCTGCCATGAACCCACTCCATTTCACACACATTTTACACCATATGTGTTGTATCCAATCCCCTCCTTCTTATTTGTGATCGACTTTCAGTTCCTTTCATTTATTTGATTCTCTTCATTCATGTCTGACTATTTGTTTGTACATAGTTTCCTGAGGAAGTTTTTTATTTAGTCGAAACACACCCATTGAGTCACATCCACCTTAAATCTAATGATGAATCACTTCGACACCTCAAGTTCACACTGGTCTATCATCAATGATCTGTCTGTTCACATTGAACTAGATGTGTCATGTTTTCTTCTGCTGATGCCTATTTAAAGGAATAGTTCTGCCAAAGTTACTTTGTCATTATTTACTCAAATCCATATGACTTCCTGTCTTTAAAAAAATAATCATAATGTTGAAAAATGAGGCCAACCTCTCTCTTAAACACATGTTGAACTGCTTGGTTTTGAATTAGCGAAATATTGTAGTGATGGGTATTCACTGCACAGATGAAATTATGATTGTGGGATCACGTTTCACTGAAGGTGTGGTTATGAGTAGCCTGCATCAGATAAGAAATATTGGTGGGATATCTAACACAAGCAAATAATAAATTTAATTTCATTAACAAAAGATAGACTTACTAAATGAATACCATGAATGAAAAAGGAAACCACAGCTGACAGCTCTCGGCAGGTAATGCAGTAATTTCTCTCTGCTTTCTTCAGGGTCTGGCTGAAGTAGGTACAACGTTTCCTCCATCATCCCTTTCCTGGGATAACTAACGCACCAGCCTAACTAACTTTCTAATTTTCTCTTCAAGGCTATTTGAACTCCCTGCATTAACCTGTAATCACAAGTGCAAAAATAAAACAGCAATTTCACAATAATTATAAAGAGGCTGTGTGTTACAATACTAAAAAATAACCCAATAAAATGACACAACTGGCTGAACCCAGCTTTTGGGTTAAAAAAAAGTAATTTTAACTCTCAGTTCTAATTCACTAAAATTTTTCCCTTATTGATTTCAATATGTGCAATGTCAGGACTGTCTTGTAAGAAAAATTATGTCCCAGATGACTGCATGCCAAATAGCCCTATACACTTTACATAAATAACACTGTAAAGTAGACAAAGAATCAAGAATTTGGAATTAATTGAGAGTAACAAAAAATTTAATTTCAACAATTCATTACAAAATCCTTTCTCAGCATAACACTAAAGCCAAAAATAGTGTTGCCGACCTTGAAAAATTAAAATGTTCTTGCTTAGGTGATGGGTGGTCACTCTTATGAGCTCATCATGGATAAAAACAACACTGGATAATGTGGGGAACATTACAACACAGATTTTCTGAGATCTACTTCCGCAATAGGCTTTACAGTATCAAGCAGGTAGGCATCAAAGTTTCCACCACATATCTTTTCAGACATCTAATTCTTATCTCTTTACTCTTTCATAGTAGTGTGCATGAGGCCTCATAACTTAAGATACGTCAAGATGAGATGATATACTCCAGAATGCTGCTTTACCAGATATATAACGCTCATCTAAAATTATCTTTTTTTTTTTTGGATATGTTGAGAATGAATGGTTATTTCTAAACGTATGATTAGTCACATCGCTTGTGCCTTTAGCATGTAAGCTGGATGGTAACAAGCAATGTTACCCTGAAAAGAGATATTAACACTAACATATAGAGAGAAAGATGGACATTTAGTGACTTTTGGGAACACGTTAGTAAAGGAGATTAGAGTAAACCAATGAGCTCAGATACATGAGAAGAAAATTTGTTCTGAAACCACATCCACACACTTTAAAAAGACAAAAAAACACTCATGCTTGTTTACCATTTGAACCTAGTAGTGTTGGCGCACACAATCAAGTGTTCAGGTATATTTCACAAATGTAATTTTACCCGGAGCAGGATGCAGGATGCTTTTGCGATGTTTACTCCACTCTGTGGTGTCAGACCTGTACAGTTTTAGAAAGTTACGACTAGATACTGTACTTAGCAACTGACCGCCAAAGGCATGACTCATAACGACGTCATTTCTGCGGCTGAGTGGAAAATATCAAACAGTAACATCAAATATGTGAATTGGAGAGAAGAATGGATTAATAAAGAGTTTTATCATCACTAAGAAATCCAAGTCAATGATAAAAAACAAGGCCAAACAAGCACAATCATTTTCTCTCCATGGTTTTCCCATAGACAGTAAAAGAAATGGACACAGCGACCCCACTGGATTCAACCATACACGGGTCTTCCCTTCCATCATGGGTCCCCTCTGTCGAAAACGCATTCCTTCAGAGTTGGAAGATCGCTTTATTCTGCAAACTTTTTCTGTGAACTTTAAAATAAGAAGAATAAAAAGCATCCCAATTCTATGCAACACTGAACTAAGGATTCTCAAAATTTGTTCTGCCCTCCATTTAGTTTTTAGCAGTCATTCACTGTTTCTTGTTGACATACAACAAGACCTTTGACCATATGCTACACCTGAGTGTGTTCATTTAAAAAAAGCCTTTCGTTTTCGGATTAACGGAAATGTTATGATAAGAATTCTTGATAATTCAGTTCAGGACCAGAAGTGCCACATTTTGACTTTAAACGACATTAAACAATGTTGATGTTCGGGTTCTAGATCACAAGTTTTCATACCCACCTGTTCCTTGGAAAGCAAAGTGTCCTCTCCCCTCCTCCATCCTGGGCAGGTATTTAAAGGTTTTTTTTGAATCTGCGTTTGTGTTTCGTTTCCCACTTCCACGTTCAAGACCTTAACCAGGACAGCAAAATGTCTTCCAGAAACACCGGTGTATATGGAGGAGGGGGCTTCAACCTAGCTGATGGGTTAGATCCGTCGGCTGACGAGAAGACCATCATGCAGAATTTGAATAGCCGCCTTGCCTCCTACCTAGAGAAGGTGCGCTCACTGGAGAACGCCAACACTGAGCTGGAGCAGAAGATCAGAGAGCACATTCAAAGTCGCCCTGATGTGGATGTCACTTTCAAACAAACCATCTTTCAGGACACCATCCAGGACCTGAGGAACAAGGTACGTTCAGAGTGGAGTGGGGTGTGCAGACAGGTCTTCGGACAGAGAGGATGACTTGACATGCACTTTGAAACACGACATACAGGCATGATATACAGTATACACACGTCTCTGTTCTGTGAAGCTAAATACAGTTTTCAATAATGAAAATAAAGCAAAGCTAAAATATATACAGTCAATTAGAGGAAATTCGAACTTAAAAAAACAGCTGACACTTTGCCTTGTCAAGTACTAAAACTAAAGCTGAATAGAAATTACTAGCATTTGAATTAAAATTTAAACTGAAAAGAAACAAATAATAATGTAAATATTAATAAATACGGTAGCACTTTATTTTACAGTCCTGTTCCCCATGTACATACTATGTACTTATTGTAGTAATTACAATAACTATGTAATAACTAGGTACTAACCCTGAACCTACCCCTAAACCTAACCCTACCCCATGTAGTTACCTTGTATTACCAGAATTTTCTTAGATAAATACACTGTAAGTACAATATTAGTACATGGAAGTACACACACTGTAAAATAAAGTGCAACCATAAATACTATATACTGAAGCAACACTGACATCAGAACACTAATTGGCTTGTGGCATTTTTATTCGTTTTAGCTATAGTTTATACATATTCGGTGACTGACTACTGTGATGGCATCTAGACAAGTATATGTTAAGAAACAGACTGAACAAGTTTTGTTGTCAGAGTTGGCTTTTGTTCCGCATTCTGTGGCTCTACTGAACTCTACAGACACTGACAACCAGCTCTAAAAATAAAATGACTCCAGGTGCCAGAATGTTTATTGTGCAATAGACTGATCTATGTTTTTCCTCTTATTTGGAATTCAGTGTTCTGAGGGTGTATTTTCTGTAACCTTCTATAACATCTCACTGGCATCTGCTGTTTGGCTTGCCATAATACAATACATTTTCCTTTTTTTCTTTCTTTTTTTACTGGCAGATTCATTTGGCTTCCCAAGACAATGGCGCATTGCTCTTGTCTGTGGACAATGCCAGACTGGCCGCAGACGACTTCAAGAAAAAGTGAGAACCTGAATATATATGTCTTACCATTGATTTAATTGAGCATTAATAGAAAATTAATTCTGTGAACCATCGCCTCAGGTATGAGAAGGAGCTGGAAATGCGCATGAGCATTGAAGCCGACATCTTAAAACTGAGGAAAGTACTGGATGAGTTTAGTTTGAGTCGGTCGGACCTGGAGATAAAAATTGAGAATCTGAATGAGGAGCTCATCATACTGAGGAGATATCACGAGGAGGTTTGATATGTGACACAATTTTCCCATCTTTGCCTCACTGAGCAGTCTTTATGCGGTTGTATGTTTGTTCTATCTCTTTGTGAAGGAAACTTATTTAATTTAATTACAATTGGACAACATTCTAATTGGTGTTTAGTTCAACAGTGTATCATTCCATATTCTAAAAGAGCAAATTCTAGCTTGTAAACAGCAGGAATATCACCATGACAGAGTTTCTATTTAGGGCATTGCCCAGGAGACTGGTCATATATTCAGATATTCCACCCACAAACTGAGTCCTGTTTTACACAAAGCTGTTATGCAAGCACAAGCAACCTGGAAACATTTACACTTACTGTATACAGTAAATATCACCATGGTGATGTGGTAAGGTGATGTGACTGCAACTCATATTTCTGATATTTCTTTCAGTTAACCTGCAAGCTAAAAGGTTAGCCTATATATTTGCATACTGCTTTCAGCTTAGCCTCGTAGCTTCACTACCATTTAATTAATTAGCACAAGTAAAACAGTTGTGCTACCTAATAAAGTGCACAAACCATGATGCAGTGTCCGATTAATAGAAACCTTGAAGAACATCATTTATTTATACTAGAAATACTTTTATTAAAAAAAAAAAAATACTGCATTTTTGATCAATTTAATGCATCCTTTCTGAAAAAAATGTCATAGTGAAAATAATTCAGTGATACCAAACTTTTGAACAGTATTGCAAATCTAATGGAGATTAGGTCAAATTTAGTTCAGATCTTTTATTTAGGTATTTATTGCTTAAAAACAATTGAAAGATAAATGACAGGTTACTGTAGCTGCTCATAATCAGCTATTTCAGAGATAACCGTTTCCACACAACAAAAACACAGGGTCACTACGAGTGTTCCTTCCTTCCTTCAATTTTTCTTTTTTCCTCTTGTTCTTCTGCTGCCTGCTCTGCTGGGGATTTCCCCTTCCATTACATCATTTTAAACGAAACAGTAATATCGCTGGGCCTCTGGGGCAATGAAAGGCCATCATTCATGCATGAACACACGTCTAAGCGTACACTAAAGAAGACTTTTAGAAAATTTCCAATTGATGAAAGTGTATTAAAATAAAGAGAAACTCACAAGGAAAGCCTAACTTTCTCCTGAAACAGTCCTGAGATGTTTGGGATTAAAAAAACTAGGCTCATCCCACCACTCCTTCTTTTTATTCCTCTTAAATCTATGAATAGATGATTAATACCATGTCAGCATCATAATACGATCCATCTCTGACTCTGTGCTAGATCACAGATTTTCTAATATGTGTGTTTTCACAGGAGATGTCTGTGACCAGAGCTGAGGCTGTAGGTCATGTGGATGTTAGTGTGGATGCAGCGCCCTCTATGGACCTGATGAAGGCCATGACAGAGATCAGACAACACTATGAGACTGTGACTGAGAAAAAACGCCAAGAGCTGGAGACCTGGTATGAGACCAAGGTGAAGTTAAAACCACAAATGCATTTGTACTCGAGTGAATTTATTACATTTAAGTTTTATTTGTGTTATAAGTATTATATTGTGCATACCTGCACTTTTCCTCAACTATAATTACAAAGAAAAAATCAAGTTTCTGATGCCTCTTCATTAGAATTTACAACTTCATTTAACTTTAAAATGCAAAGTACATATATGGCAGGTCATCATGACTTTAAATTAATTATTTTCAAAAAATACCATAATTCTAATCTTTTAAATTCTAATCTTTAATATTTTAAATACTTAACAACTTAATTTGGAAAACCTTTTTTTCTCATGTTTTGGGCAATAATTGTTTTTCTTCTAAGTAACATTTTGACACAATAAGCACTGTTTTACTAAAGTATACACATCTGAAAATAACTGATTTGGTGCATTTGCATTTTCAGTTGCTCATCTCTGATTAACAGGGTAAAATATAGTTTTATAGTGGGATGCATGTGATTTTCTAGTTGTTTTTGATTTTGTTTACTTCAGACTGCCCCGGTGGAACAGGAGGTGGTCACACAAAATGAAGAGCTTCATAACAGCAGAATAGAGCTGAAGGAGTTGACAAACACCTTACAGAAACTACAGATTGAACTGCAGACCCAGCAGAGCTTGGTAAACCTGCACACCCTTGCAATAACACTTTTATTTTTATTGCAAAATGTGCTTTTCTATACTCTCAGCACCTCATAGAGTTGTAGGTTATAGGGAAGAGGCACTGCATTATAATTTCCAAGTCTGTGGCAACATGTGTAGCCAGAACATGTGTTGTGCCAGGCTGTTTTCTGAGCCTGGGCTTCAGTCTCACCCATTCTTTTTCACAACCAGTGCACTGCCAGCTTTAAGACTTTAAAAGCAGTCAGGGAAAATATGATGTATTTTGCTTACACAACAAGCAAATGACTGTTTAAACAGGAGAAAGTGTCTCACCAGTGTGGATTATTAGCACTGTCACCATGTAATTCAACCCTAATGCACCAAATAACATTAAACAACCACAGTGTGTGCACAGTAAAATGAATATCATTGAATAATTATTGTAGGTAAATCTTTTTTTGTAATATGAATATAACAGAAGTCAGCCCTTGATGGTGAACTGGAGGAAACGCAGGCTCGTTACGGCGACCAGTTGGCTAGGCTTCAGGCCACTGTCACCAGCCTAGAGGACCAGCTTAGTCAATTTCATAACAACATTGCCAGCAACAAACGAGAGTATGAAACGCTGCTGGATGTCAAGAACAGACTGGAGCATGAGATTGCAGAGTACAAGAGACTGCTGGATGGAAATGAGAGGTGATGTTCATAAAAATAATAGCTCAAATTAAATGTATTTGAATTTGATGTTAGTGCAAAAGTAAATCTTAGGGTTCTTAAATGCTTTACTAACACCGGCTCGCTTTCCCTCTGTTTTTACAGGGAGTCCGACAGTAAGTGACTGTTTTACAATAAAATATATGTTTTGTATATAAAGTATATTACATCACTATGAAGCATTGTAGTGCATTTCTATGTACTGTCTCTCATTGTGTGTTTTTAGAAGATGTCACCAAAACCATCACAGTGGTGGAAAGCACGGTGGATGAGAAGACTGTGGACAGCAGCGAGAGCAGCGGGAGCGTGGATGATGATGAGCAAAATGACTGATCTGCTCAAAAACACGCCTGTTTTAACGTGTCATCACTTCTTTTACCAGTTTTCTGTGTTGCACACTTACACAGTTAATGAAGCAATTGAACGTTTGGTAGATTATAAACACGATTATCTGAATGTGAATTTTTTTTTTTTTTTTTTTTTGTGCAATCCTGTCTGATTTCTACCTCTCTGTTTCTCTGTTAAATGACAATCACATGATGTACTGCAAGCACAAGTCTCAGAATGTACTGTATCATCATCCTTTAAGAAACAATGCTTTGATATTGACTAAAAACTGTGAACAGATTTAACATGAGACAAATCACAATCATGGTTTTGCGGCATCACTGATTTTATTCTCAACAACAGTGGACCACAAGGCCTGAAAACTGGTCTGACAGGTGTAGATGGGCAGTGTATTATGTAGGATGGTGTTTATTTTGAAGTAGTTGACACCACTTCCCCATCAACAGTTTCTTTCACAATGGTCTTCACCTTGACGGTAGTGGTAGAGCTCACTCCTCCTCCTCCTCCACTAGTGATAATGCTGACAAAAAAGAGAAAATGTTGATATATGTTCTTCAGAAATGGCAAAACACAATCAGAAACACACACACACACACACTCATTCTACAGTATCACTATGCTTCTTCCGACACCTCCTACCTGCTTGCTTCTCCATCCAGCAGTCTCCTATACTCTGCGATCTCCATCTCCAGCCGGGTCTTGATGTCCAACAGCATTTTGTATTCATGAGATTGTCTGTCTATGTCGGCTCTGAGCTGAACGATCTGCTCCTCCAGACTTGTAACCTGAGCCTGTAGCTGACCCAGCTTCATGGAGTATCGTGCTTCTGTGTCCGCAAGAGTTCCCTCAAGCCCCGCTTTCTAGAGAATAGATTGGAGGTGCTATTGCTTAGCGTGGACTGGAATGATAAGTATATGTTGGGTAAAAAAATGGTAGAAGTTTAACCAGCATGCTGAAAAAACAACTTAATCCAGTGTAAAATGGAATTGTCATGTCCCCAACATGGTCAAGATTAATTGGTTTCAGAGGGGTTTGGGCACCTACATGCAGAATACCAGCTTTGAAACCATTTAGTTCAATGTAGACTAGCTTATACAAGCTAAAACCTGCTTAGAATGGCCTAAAATGTTTCTTTCAGCAGCTATTATAAAGTAACCATATTGTTATGTATCAAAGACTTACTCTACTGAGTTCAGATTGTAACTCGATCTCCAGGCCTTGAAGGGTGTGTCTGAGGTCAGTGATTTCAGTCTTGGACACTTGGAGGGTCTCTGTACTGGCCGCGACCTCCTTAGTCAGTGTCTCTGACTGCGGATAAATAACATTCAGAGTTTAGTTAAGCGTCTCCAAAGACCAAAGCTTGCAGGATGAATTGTTCTAGCTTAGGCTCGTTCAGATTAATTTGCCGCCTTCTACCTTGGTTTGGAACCAGGTCTCTAGTTCACGTCGGTTTTTGGCAGCAACTGCCTCGTACTGCTCACGGATCTCACTCATCACACGGTTCAGATCCTCCTGAGGAGCTGCGTCCACCTCTACATTCACTGAACCAGTCATCTGACTGCGCATGGATGCCAGTTCCTACAAAGACAGGGAGAATTTGAGATCATGTATGACCCCTTAGGCAAATTCCCTGAAATGTTAAGTGTTTATCAGAATTATATTTCACTGCCTTGCATTTTATGGTCAGAAGAACTTTGTTTTACCAAGATCAAATGATCTTGCTTGCCATGTTTGAGTTGGGCAGGTGTTTACCTCCTCATGGTTCTTCTTGAGGAAGATAAGTTCCTCCTTTAAGCCTTCAATCTGCATCTCCAGGTCAGATCTTGCCAATGTCAACTCATCAAGGAGTCTCTTCAGCCCAGCAATATCTGCTTCCACAGATTGACGCATGGCCAACTCATTCTCATACCTAAATGAATCAAAACAGAGCAGCTTTTTAGCAACTTTTCTCCTAATTATGAGGTTTCATACACTGCAGGTGTGGATTTACTTGGTCTTGAAGTCATCAGCAGCCAATTTTGCATTATCGATGGCTAGGTAGACTCCTCCATTAACACGAGTGGCATCTTGGATCTGTCAAAGATGGGATGATTCAAATAATGATGTTTTTGCAAATTGCAAATGCTTTTTAAGATATACATGCACAATTTCTCTGTTGCACCAAATTTGGGAGGTAACCCTTGACATGCATGACAGTACATGGCAGAAATGCATGGCTTTGTTTCGTTCTGATGTGCAGAAAACTCAATGAGAATATGACCACACCCTTAATCCTGCAGCTATGAAAATATCTTGAGCACAAATTGATGTGAAGTTTTACAGTAGCAGTACCTTATCCTGCAGGTCGCTGATTGTGGCCTGGTAGGCAGAGTAATCTCTCGCAGAAGGTGAGGTTTTGCTCTCCAGAAACTGTCTGATCTTCAGCTCGAGATCTGCGTTGGCCTTCTCCAGGGAGCGCACCTTCTCCAGGTAAGATGCCAGGCGGTCGTTCAGGTTCTGCATGGTTGCTTTTTCATTGACGGTCACGTTGAGGTCCATATCGCCTCCTCCAAAGCCTCCTCCAGAGCCAGCACCAAAGCCAAATCCTGCTCCACCACCACTTCCAGCACTAAAAACGCCAAAGCCTGCTCCACCGCCACCACCAGCCGCAGTGGAGATACGGACCCCATGGCCTCCTGCACCCCCATACACACTGCCAGAACGCATGGCACTTATGCGGCCACCGGCTCCACTGAACATCCCAGATGACCGAGACATGCCTCCTAGAGAAGCACCCCGAATGCTTCCACCTAAGCCCCCACCAGAAGACATAAAACTACGGCTGCTGAAGGACGTCATAGCTGGGCTGCAGAGGAGAGAGTCTTTTTGCTGGAAGGAGAGGGAATGTGGTGCACAGACGAGGCTGGTTTATTTTTATATGTTTGTGGGATGAGGTAAGTGGTGGGTGGAGGTAGAGTTGGAGGAGGGGGTGAGGGGAGAAAATGAATTGAAAACTTCCTTCTCCACCCAATATATGTCCAGAGGCAGAGGATCTGACAGGTGAAGTGACATGAATTGTTGGAATGAGCTGAGTGAGAGCCCATAGCCCAGGGATATGTGCAAAAAGACAGGAAACACCAGAACATATGCACATCATTTTTCAAAAAATGAATGCATTTATGAAAGGCATTGTTTATTCACAGAATGTGATTGTTTTGATATGTAGGACTTGATTTTCCCATGCATGTCTGCATAGGGTCTCATGTTACTGCCATACGGTGTGTGTTGCAGGCTTCATAACATGTGTGCTGACAGGATGACATGCGCCTGCCAGCGGGGTTTCCAGGACGACGGAGTGCTGGATGTGATAAACACTTATAAACAGCAAGCTAAAACCACACAGTGAAATGGGCTCATGCTCGTGGAATGCTGCCAGCTTCCCCAGAACAGACCTCCCTTTGTCTTTTCAAATATGAGCAGAAAAAAAAAAAAAAAAAAAAAAATATTAGCAAGAGAGAGAAACATTTTCCAAAGTGAACTTTTAAATTGCGCAAGAGCCATCTGGAGACGTACTAGCATGGTGTCTCTATTCTTGCGTAACAGTCTTTTTCTGAGAGCTTAAGCCATGACTCAGATACACCACTCCAGAAGGCTTTACTTTTATCTCAGAAAATTCTCTTATGTTTAAGAAACTTTAAACTGAGAGCTTTGCTTTGCTTTGAAAAGCATGACCATGCAATTCAACTGGTTCGTTTCTATCAGCGGTTATTTAAGTGGCATTGAAAAGGCTGTTGCATGAAGATGTACAGTGTAATTGCTAGTTTGAACACAATTACGAAGGTTACATTATACTTTTGTATAGTTGTCATTATACAATAAAATTAAGAAAAAAATGAAATAAAATTGGTGCAAAGATAACCAAACATGAATACACGTATATTGCTATATTTCAAATGATTCATCAAGTTAATAATTGAGAGAATGTGCCTGTGGTTATAAGGTGTAGAAAGATGAGGATTTCATACTGAATGACATGATTTATTTGATCCATGTGCGCTGCTTCCAAGCAAGCTCTAACTTGCTCTATTTTTAATCCCAAATTCAGAGAATGTTTTTCTGGATTAAAAGATCACATTGTACCTGCAATTCCGCTAGAATCCTGATTTAAATGACATATTAATGTGTGTGCTTTTGTAAGTATGCCATGCAGGACATAATCCATTAATGAGTCTTAGTAAGCCTTTTACTTTCTCTGTGGGAATTTATGACTTATAAAAGTAGCGAACTGCAAATATGCTTAAATAAAATGCAATAAGGGACATGGTAATGAAATAAAACACATGAGATGTAAAGGACAAATGTAATTCTAAATTTGCATTGCACTCAATTTGAGATCCACTGAAAAAGTTTGCTGACAAAACACTGCAAAAATTACACCTCCAAACTCATATTAATTCACAGACCACCTAAAGGAGCAGTGATAGAAAAATATAAAAGGGAGGAAAGATTATACTTAAACGATCTCTTTGCAAAAACCATGAAATGCCGCAGGAACCCTTACGAAACAAAAATATATTGCAGTATATTGGAAAATATCATGTAATATATTAGGCATATATTCTTATATATATTTATTTTTTCCAATATATTGCAATATATTGAAAGCGGCAATCATTTGTATATTTTGCAATATATTATATAATATATGTATCATCAATATATTATTAAATGTATTCAAATATATAAAATATTAGAAAATAAAAAGGGAAAATAATATATTACAATATATCACAATATATTTTAAGAAATATATTGGTAAATATATTTTCCTTTCGTAAGGGAATGCAAAACATTTGCGAAAGAAATGCAAAGTTTCTCAGGAGAACACGAACTTTTGCAAAAAAAAAAAAAACATTTTCCTTACATTTCACATGTTGTTTCTTTCACTGTGTCCCTTTGTCAGTTTAGAAAGATTCTTGAAGAATGCAAAACCTTTATGAATGAACACAAAAACACTGAAATACATGTACTGCAATACAGGTTATTAAAAACTCTGTTATTAAAATAGCCTACAACTTATTTTCCTTTCCCTATTCGATCATTTTTTTTCCCTTCTGACTTTATAACAGGCTTCTTTGTTTCTCTGCTGCTGACTGAAAGTGTTGCAGAAGTTCAGTGGGTTTCTTCGTAATGGGTGTGGCACAGTCATAAATCTGCTCCATACTTTTATTAAAATAGAATAATACTTCATATTGTCATTGTATTATATAGATATGCAAATTAAGGAAAGCAATTACATTCTATTTTTGTAATTTATGGGATGCTAAAACTTAAATAAACAGTCATTGTTTCACAGACAATGAAAACACTGTCATTGCACTTATAGGAATTCATCCGAAACTCAAACTTTAAAGATCGAACTGGTTTTTCTTGTCTTGTGGTAAAATAATAAGTCCAGGGACTCTGTAACAGAACAACATATTGTTTCATTTGCCTTGCCCTCCCCATGACCTCTCGTTTACAAAGTCTATCTTGCTGTATGCTGAAAAATTGCAAGAACTTCCAAAGATAATAAGCACACAAAGTGCAATAAATTTAATATTGTAAAATGAATCCCTGGTTCATGAGCTATTTACATCTTTACACTTGTGAAAACAGCACCAAATTATAACTGTCATTGTCATAAGAGCAGATGTTTTAAAATGAATGAGAAGAGGAAGAAATTAAAATATTTATTTGAACAGAATGGTTAAAATCTCTTTATAATATTTATTTCTGGATGAAATACATATTAGATGTGGTAATAAAGTTATGATTGTTGTATCTTGTATTATGCCAGTTGGAAATATGCTTACAAACTGAAAAAAATAATAATAATAAAATAAAATTATATATATATGACTTGACTGAAAACATTTTGTTACATGATATTGATGTACCATTTTCATGGTAATGCAATGTTTAATTTTAAAATGGGTTTCAAAGGATGAATTTTGAGATTTTAAGTTTTCAAGTGTTATATCATTTCGGATTATGAAGTGTGAAAAAGGCAACAAAGAAGACTTTTTTTTTTTTTACAAAGGTCAAACTCCTGTTATGATGTAGGTTTTTGAGGTGCACTCTTGCCATAAATTAAACTATTACTTTTCCTACATCATTTTTAACAAAAAAAGATTGGTAAAATATCTAGGAGTATTAGACCTTAGATTAGGATTTAATTGTAATATAGTGAAGTTAATGTAGTTGGCCCCTATACGGGATGGGGTGACAGTTAACAGGTTATATATATATATATATATATATATATATATATATATATATATATATATATATATATATATATATATATATATATATATATATACACACAATGATATGAGCATTACCTTCATTGCTGTAGCTCAGAAAACCGGATTAAAGATCTTTGGACTGATCAAATATCTCTTGTAAGATTGTAGTAAGGAATATGACTCTCTTTCTGCCCTGCCTATCAGGGATTCGGTGGTTTGAATGACAGCTCTGTCTATTGTTGAGATATCCACCCTGTTATTGCCTGCAGGATGCCGGTTCATGACTCACAGTGGTCTCAGGCTTCCTGTTTTGTTCACCCAGTTCATGCCAATACTCGTTGCTCTCTGCAGTACTGGCAAACATCTGTGCAAATTCATTTCAAATCCAGAACCACAGTCAAAGACTTGGCGATTTTGAAGGTTGAATCACATGACAGGTATAAACAACACTGAGAGAAATCACTACAGTACTTTTGTGTCACAGTGAATGCTGGGAGTACCACATGAGGACTTCACATTATTACAGTTCATCTGTAAAAATAAGACATTACTAATGCAGGCACAAACGAGTCCCTGAGGGGGCAGGGTGATGGAATAAAATCTGAGATGTGAGGACAAAATAATATATTTTAAAATATTTGCATTTATTCTCAAAGCATTTCAATTCTCTTGATAAACTGTTGCATTCCCCAGGAAAAATGTGAAATTCTCTAGTGAAGCATTTTCATTTTCTTTGCTACACTGTTGTGTTCCCAAAGAAACTTTGCAATTACTCACAGAAAATTTGGGTTGTCTTGCTAATCATTGTTGCGTTCCCCAGAAAAACGTTGTGTTTGCTTGCGAAACATTTAGTCATCATGCAAATTACTGCAATCCACATAAGAACTTTGCTTTCACTCTCAAAACATTTGTGTTCTCTTGCAAAAGTATTGCGTTCTGCAGAAAAACTTTTCTTTCACTCGTAAAAATTTTTTTTGCCTGCATTCTTTTGCTAAGGTTTTGCATTTGCTTGCAAAAAAAAAAAAAAAAACTTTGCATTCTCTCTCACACTAAAACTATTTAATTTACAAAAGCACTGAAATATTTTCCCCTCCACCTCAAATTATTTCCATCACAAATGTTTGTAACCAAATCCAAAAGTTTTGCAAGTGAGCACATTTTTTCATAGAATTATTCTTCCTCCCATCTAATTTATTTTTTTACCACCCTGTCCCTTTAAGAGTTCATTAAGGACCCAACACAGAAGACTGATTCAATGTAAAGGTCCTAGAATCTGAATCAAAGATCCATTTAGAGCAGGGGTACTCAAGATCAGAAGTCAAGGGGGACAATTTAGAGATACACTATATGACCAGGATACCTGTTCACCACACCCTTCTGTATTCTTTTTGAGCATTTGATTTCAACACATGGGTGTTACGAGGAGTTATGCCTCCCTGAAAACTTTGTCTCTTCTGACAGAAAGTCAGCGTTCCATTTCATCCCAAAGGTGATCGATGGGGTTCAGGTGTGGTCTTTGTGCAGGCCAAACAAACTCTTCTTGACTTTAGTGACATTGCTTTGTGAACCAAAATGTTGTTGGAAGCACAGAATAACATTGTTTGTATTAGCATTAAGGTTCGTTCTCACTTGAATTAAGAGCCTTACTAATGCTATTAATTATAAGGGGGTGACCACATAATCTTGTTAAGTCAAATGCAATATAAAGACATGATATTACACACCTTCTGTAATAATTGGTCTCAGAATTTTAATTTGTCATGATCATATTTTGTCAAGGATTTAACCTGTCATGCAGAGGCAAAACTCAAACTAGAATCATGGGTGGATTCTTCAATCTGTTGTTTGCAGGATTAAATGGTTAGTTCAACCAAAAATGAAAATTAAGCCATAAATTACTCAACTTGAAGTCATCCTATGTGTATAAGACATTCTTCTTTCATACAAATTCATTTGGAGTTATTTTGAAAATTGTCTGATATTTCAAGCTGTTGGATGCAACTCAGCGGGTGTTGCAATGCTTCGGTCCTTGAGAAGTTTAAAGGGGTAGTTCACCCAAAAATTTAAATTATGTCATTAATAACTCACCCTCATGTCGTTCCAAACCCGTGAGACCTCCGTTTATCTTCTGAACACAGTTTAAGATATTTTAGATTTAATTCGAGAGCTCTCAGTCCCTCCATTGAAGCTGTGTGTACGGTATACTGTCCATGTCCAGAAAGGTAAGAAAAACATCATCAAAGTAGTCCATGTGACATCAGAGGGTCAGTTAGAATTTGTTGAAGCATCGAAAATACATTTTGGTCCAAAAATAACAAAAACGATGACTTTATTAATCATTGTCTTCTCTTTCGGGTCTGTTGTGTGAGTGTGTTCATGATGTTATTTTTGGACCAAAATGTATTTTCGATGCTTCAACAAATTCTAACTGACCCTCTGATGTCACATGGACTACTTTGAAGATGTTTTTATTACCTCTCTGGACATGGACAGTATACCATACATCAGGGGCGTAGCCATCTTTTCAGAAGTGAGGAGGACAGAAATTACACATACATATACACACGCGCACACACACACACACACACACACACACACACACACACACACACACACATATATATATATATGTACATGTATATATGTATAATATATATGTTTTGTATATATGTTACATATATTATGTGTTACAAACACGCCAGGTTCCACCTCCACACAATCACAGCGTACACCCTCACCTGAGTATTAAACCATCACCACCTGATCCTCATCACCAGCCATCCACCACAGCACCATAAAAGCCACACACACGCACCCAGTCATTGTCTGGTTTCGTTCGCGACAAGATCATTCATCTGTGCTAACTATAAGGACTAACTCCTCTTTACCTTCTCTCCAAGGATAAACTCCGAAGACTCCTCCTCCATCTTCTCTCCAAGGATAACTCCCGAAGACTCCTCTAAGCCCCAACGGTGCGTGTGTGTGGTCACTACCTTCCCGGCACGGATCCCAACACCCATCCACTCCTCACTACCTGCTCCTCTGCTTGTGTCTATAAATAAACATCTACTTCATCTGTTACTCCTCTGTCTCCGAGTGATCCGTAACAGATGACCGGACAAACACCGAGAGACACAGGCAATGAGCCTCACGGACCCCTTCCAGGAATTAGTTGATGCTCTCCGTCGGACGCTCATGTCAGCACCCGCATCACCACCACCAGCGAGCACTTCCGCTACCCCCGTCATCCCTCCTTCACCTGCCGTGCACGCCAGTCCCATCCCTACTCTGGTTCGGCGGAGGAATGAAGCGGTTTCCTGCTTCAGTGTTTACTGGTCCTGGAGATGCAACCGCTCTCATATCCAACGGACCGATCCAAGGTAGCTTTCATAATTTCCCAGTTACAAGGCAAGGCATTGCAGTGGGCAGATTCTCTCTGGACTCAGAATAACCCTGTTACCCAGTCATATTCTAGCTTCATCGAACATTTCCGGGAAGTTTTCGGCAAACCTGCCTGGGACTCCTCTAGGGTGAGAGACTATACAATTTGAAACATGGGAAAATGTCTGTCAATGATTATGCCTTGCAGTTCAGAACTCTGGCGGCCTCCAGTGGGTGGAACGAACAGGCCCTGCTCACTACCTATCGTCAAGGACTGGAACACAGAGTGTGGTTGCATCTCGCTGCATACTAGGATACCATCGGCCTCGAGCGATTCATCCAGCTATTCATCCGCTTCGCCACTCGTATGCAGTCATGCTTAGAAGAGCACCAGGTCCAGGCGCATTCCTCCACACCGCTCTGCCGACCAGAGAACGTCAGCTCCCCAGAACCAGCCAACGAACCCATGCTCGTATACTCTTACCGCATCACTATGGTGGAGCGTCAAAGACGGCTGTACTGTGCAGCTTCGGGGCATACCATAGCTGGATGCCCCCGTTCGTCGTGCCATCCTTCCCTCACGATATCAAATGAAACCACTCACCACTGTTGTGGCACTTACTGCGGCTGATGTATCTCTTCCAGTTTCCGCCCTCCTCGATTCTGGGTCAGCCGGCAACTTCATCTCCAGCGCCCTCTGCCGTCAGCTCAGCCTCCCAACCACGGCCACACCGGCCGCTTACCAAATCCACACAATCACCGGCAGGCCGCTAAGCAAGAAATATGTACGCCACTGCGTGGGCCCCATCTCCCTTCAAATAGGACTTCTTCACCACGAGGACATCCATCTGCTGGTTCTGGAGGATTCCACCGCTGATGTCATCCTAGGGCGCCCATGGTTGGAGCAGCAAAACCAGGTAATCTCCTGGAAGACCGGAGAAATCCTGAAGTGGGGCGAAGCCTGCTTTCAATCATGTATCTCCGGCTGTCCTGTTCCAGTGGAACGTCCCCCCGAATCACTACCAGTCTACTCCAGCTCCATTGAAAGCCCTGTCGAGAACCAGTCCATCTCCATACCCTAGTGCTACCCCCCCTTCAGCGATGTCTTCTGCCCGAAGCGGGCCTCCAAGCTGCCTCCACACTGGCCGTGGGACTGTGCAATAGACACCAGCGGCACCAGGGGGGGTCTTGGGGGGTCTCAAGACCCTGCCAAAAAATGCCTTGACCCCCCATTTGACCCCCCAGCCTCTTCCTGATTAAAAAATATATATATTCGGGATAAAGATCCAAAAATGTTTCTCTTCAAACTACGCAGAACAATAATAAATAATAATTATTTCGACATTTTTACTCATACACTGAACCGAGAACCGTTTCTGTCGGACGCGTCCGA
Organism: Carassius gibelio; assembly: GCF_023724105.1. Classification (NCBI taxonomy): domain Eukaryota; kingdom Metazoa; phylum Chordata; class Actinopteri; order Cypriniformes; family Cyprinidae; genus Carassius; species Carassius gibelio. Next base: position 16,091,870 of record NC_068381.1, read on the forward strand.
TTCGAAAACCGATGAGCTGATGATAACTGCGCATGCGTGATTCAGCGTGAAGCAGACTGACACAGAGCACATCTGAACCGAACTGATTCTTTTGGTGATTGATTCTGAACTGATTCTTTGCTAATGTTATAAGCGCGGGTAACCCAAAGGCTTGAATGAAGGGCAATCATCGCCAATGACGGCATTACATCGAGCGCAAAAGAACCGGTGAACCATTTTTTTTTTCAGCTGGTTTATTTGATCGAATTGTCCGAAAGAACCGGTTCACTTGAGCACCTGCTCCTTTGCCCCTTAAGTGCCCTTTTGTCAAAGCAAAATTTCCTCAATTTTTTTTGTAATAACATAAACTTTTGTGAATGCCTGCCCACGCCCAATCATAATATTAGTACAATTTATTAATAATAATTTAGCCGTAAATAAAATGACCAACATGATGACCGTTCACCTGACTACGACCTCATCCAACCGGGAAGATTCCTCATGCTGCACGCGCATTTTTTAATTGCTAGAGGATATTTTCAACATCGTGGCAGCTGGTAAGTGGTGTTTCATTCTCAGCGAAGTGATTTTGGTGTTTATTTACTTATTATTATTTTACAAGAACGATGTGATGTGAGAACATGCAGATATGTTGCTGTGTGTAGCCTGTAGTGTAGAAGTAACACTAACGTTAGCTGTTTGAGGGAGAAAAGTTTCACAGGCATCGAGGGGTCTGGTCTTTTTTATGTTATTTGAATAAACTTTTATTATATTACAGTACTTATTTATTTTTAACACGTAAAAATAATTATCACAACACTGGTAAGGCTTATTCAGATTTTCTCATTCTCTGAATTATCATTATAAAAATAAAAACAATTCAGAAATGAATTAAAATATAATTATATTTTAAATGTGATGCAAATATTTTTTCTACAAAAGCAACAGTGTTTACAACAGCAAGACCACTTTAGCCTGTAAACTCAATAATATCTACCTGGAAATAAATGTACAAAATATCAATGTCAATAAAAATGCATAATATACCTGACATGAAAGTGCTGTGTGAAGGATATGAATAACAAATGTAGCCTGTCATTTGTTTACATTGCAAAGGTGTTTTTGTTGTTTAGTAGCAGAAATATGCAGTTATTAGCCATGTCCATTGTATTTTTTGTTGGTTTTCATGAGACCCCCCTTGAAAAGACCAGGACCCCCCATTGCCCCCCCAATCAAAATTGTCTGGAGCCGCCACTGGCAATAGATCTGCTGCCGGGTGAACCAGTGCCAAAGGGACGGATTTATCCCTTATCCGTTCGAGAGGAGAAGGCCATGGAGGATTACATCAGGGAGGCGCTAGCTCAAGGATACATCCGCCCATCTACCTCCCCTGCTGCTTCCAGTTTCTTCTTCGTGGCCAAGAAGGATGGAGGTTTACGGCCTTGTATCGATTATAGAGCCCTTAACAAGATAACTCAGAAGTTTCGTTATCCTCTTCCCCTCGTCCCAGCGGCCCTGGAACATCTCCGTGGTGCCACTGTGTTCACCAAGTTGGACCTCCGCAGCGCGTATAACCTCATCCGGATACATGAGGGGGACGAGTGGAAGACCGCCTTCATCCCCCCTACTGGTCACTACGACTATTACGTTATGCCGTATGGTCTTGTAAACACCCCCTCCGTATTCCAGGATTTCATACACGAGGTGCTCCGGGATTTCCTCCATCAGTTCGTCCTAGTCTATATTGATGACATCTTGATATACTCCCGGAGCCAGGCAGAACATCAACGCCACGTTGCGGAGGTCCTGCAACGGCTGAGGGACTACCAGCTCTACCTAAAAGCAAAGAAGTGTTCATTCCATCAACCCTCAGTGCAGTTCCTTGGATATACCATCGACCGCAGTGGCATCCGGATGGACGAGGGGAAGGTAAGCACTGTCAGGGACTGGCCCATTCTTACCACTATAAAGGAACTGCCGTAATTCTTTGGCTTTGCCAACTTTTTTAGACGATTCATTCAGAATTTTAGTACTATCACCAGTCCTCTTACCAACCTCCTTCGTCAGAAGCCCAAGTCCCTGTCATGGACTCCTGCCACTACCGAAGCCTTCCAGGCCTTGAAGCTGGCCTTCATGACCGCCCCACTCCTCATGCATCCAGACCCAGACTTACCATTCGTTGTGGAAGTGGACGCCTCTACCACCGGAGTGGGTACTCGGCTACCAACCACCTCTATTCCCCTGGTCTGGATAGCCCTCTGATGTTCCCGCGGTCGACTATTGGTTCCAGGAGAGCGAGAGGGTCTGGGACACAGCCCATCACCAACTGCAAGGGGCGCTCCACAGAAGCAGGACGGCAGCCGACCTTCGCCGTTCCGAGGCCCCCCAGTATCAACCCGGTCAGAAGGTCTGGCTGTTTACCCGGGACATCCGCCTGCGTCTACCTTGCCGCAAGCTCAGTCCCAGATTCATTGGCCCGTTCACTATCACCCAGCAGATCAATCCGGTCACCTACAAACTTCAACTTCCCCCTGAGTACCGGATTCACCCCACTTTCCATGTCTCACTCCTTAAACCTCACCATCCTTCTGTTCTTCCCTCCACAGAACCTGGCGAGACAGAAGCCCCCCCTCCTCTCCTCCTAGATGACGGCGCAGCCTACTCGGTCAAGGACATCCTGGACTCCCGGCGGCGTGGTGGACAACTGGAATACTTAGTGGACTGGGAAGGATACGGTCCAGAGGAACGTTCCTGGGTCCTACGCAACGACATCTTGGATCCCACCTTGCTGGATACCTTCCACACCATACACCCCAACCGACCTGCTCCCAGAGGAAGAGGACACCCACCTCGTCGTCGGGGTCCCCGGCCCTCAGGAGCGGGCCCTGGGGAGGGGGCTACTGTTACAAACACCCCAGGTTCCACCTCCACACAATCACAGTGCACACCCTCACCTGAGTATCCCAGTCATAGTCCGGTCACGTTCGCGACAAGATCATTCATCTGCGCTAACTATAAGGACTAACTCCTCTTTACCTTCTCTCCAAGGATAAACTCCGAAGACTCCTCCTCCATCTTCTCTCCAAGGATAACTCCCGAAGAATCCTCTAAGCCCCAACAGTGCGTGTGTGTGGTCACTACCTTCCCGGCACGGATCCCAACACCCATCCACTCCTCACTACCTGCTCCTCTGCTTGTGTCTATAAATAAACATCTACTTCATCTGTTACTCCTCTGTCTCCGAGTGATCCGTAACATTATGTATATGTATATGTAATGTACATTTCAATATAAAATTTCTGTAATATATATAGACTACCAATCAACAGTTTTTGAACAGTAAGATTTGTAATGTTTTTAAAGAAGTCTCCTCTGCTCACCAAGCCTGCATATATCTGATCCAAAATACAACAAAAGCAGTAATATTGTGTAATATTTGTATATATTTGTATTTTAAACTTTTTAAAATGGAATGTATTCCTGTGCCCAAAGCTGTATTTTCAGCATCATTACTCTAGTCTTCAGTTTCACATCCTTCAGAAATCACTCATATATGATGATTAGCTGATTATCAATATTTAAAACATGAATATTTTTCAGAATTCTCTGAAAAGAAGGATCAAAATATCAGTATTTATGTGAAATAAAAAGCTTTAGAAACATTATACTCTATATCATTCAAAAGCTTAGAGTCTGTATAATTTTTTTTTTTTTTTGGAAAATAAATTATAGAAATGAATACTTTTAAACCCTTTAATAGAAAGCGCGCCAATAAAAAATAGTGTCACACACGGCTCTGGGGGGTGAACAAATGCCTTCCATAGCGAATCGATGCGTTTTTGTAAGAACAATATCCATATACAAAATGTAATAATCACTTGAATTTAGCTTGTGAATTTAGCTTGTGCTCACCGTTGTAAACGGAAGGAGGATGTATGAGGTCAGCATTGCACCTGCGACGCTCAGAAGTAATGCATGCGTTAATGCGGTGGAGAGATCAAAACAATGGTCAAAGAGGATTTGTAAAGAAGAATGATGGAGGATTTCAATATAAGCAAAGAGGAGACTGGTTTTCCTTTTGCTATACGTTTTGAATATGGATATTTTTCTTAAATAAATACATCGATTCACTACAGGAGGAGACCCTTTTTTTGTGAGACCCTTTTTTTCAATGGATGAGCTTTTTATTAAACTTCTAATGGACCGATGCAGTGCAGCACCCGCTGAGTTGCATTAAATGGCTTCAAAAATCAAAGACAATTTTTTAAATAACTCCAACTGTATTTGTCTGAAAGAAGATCATATATACCTAGGATAACATCAGGGTAATTTGTGGCTTAATTTTCTTTTTTGGTTGAACTAACCCTTTAACTGTTCAGGCGCGTGATTAAAGAGCAGATCATTTGTAATATATATATATATATATATATATATATATAGATAGATAGATAGATAGATAGATAGATAGATAGATAGATAGATAGATAGATAGATAGATAGATAGATAGATAGATAGATAGATTTTTTTTTTTTTTTTTTTTTTTTTTTTTTTTACTTTTCCAGTTTTCTGGGCCACCGGAAATTTTTTGATCACCAATAAATCATTGAGAATTATTTAATAAAACAATAGGTACAATTATAGGTTAAATATTAAGCATAACTAAATTAAATTAAACTAAATTAATGATAAAGAAAAAGAATAGGGAGAAAATGACAGTGTGTCAATTATGCACCAAAATAATAACAACAGATTGGGGATGCAACAATATAGTTAGCACACACTTCAATACAGACCTCTTTTTTTCCAAAACATATTAACAAAAAAAAAAAAAAAAAAAAACGTGTAAACTTCCTTACACTAGATAAAAATGTGGATTTATATGCCTTCTTTAAAAAAAACTGAGAGAAGTATTATTTTTTCCTATTTTTTACCCAGAATAGGATGGGTTGGTCATTATTGAGTGCTATAAACACATGTAATGTCTGTTTCATTCATACTGGAAGCCAGAGAATACCTTATTATGTATAATAAGTAAAATAAAGCCTGTGGTACACATAACTTGCTGATACGTTTGCGTTTTGTTCTACAATGTAGACTGCACACACTCACAGCCCAAATGCTCTTTTCTTATTAAAAAAATGAACATAACTGCTTCAGAATTTGTGTTTTAGGTATGGTACGAATGCATGTGATTTATGTTGTAGAAGAAAACAGCATGTGTTGCTATTTCAAATGCACACACAGAGCCAATTCTGAGAGGAATAAAACACTGAGAGGAATAAAACACTGAGGAGAATTATTTAAAACGCAAACTGAAAAACCACAGTTCACAAGTGCATATTGAACTGTGAATGTGGTTGTGATTATGTATATGTACTTCTGTGTATAGGCTACTTTATGTATATGTATATAATGTTTAATGTTTTTGAAAGTCTGTTAAGGCTGCATTTATTTGAATATACATTCAAAATCTTGTGAAAGATTATTGTGAATTATTATTAGACTAGTTTTGGCTGCTTAATATTTTTGTGGATACTTTGATACACTACCATTTAAAAGTTTGGGTAAAAAAAATTTAAGTGAATTTAAACGGTTGAGACATTTAATATTATTATTACAAAATATTTATATTTCAAATAAATGCTGTTTGTTTGAGTTTTCTATTCATTAAAGAAAAAAAATGTCAACATGAATAATAATAAAATATTTATTGAGCAGTAAATTAGTATATTAGAATGAATTCTGAAGGATCATGACACTGAAGACTGGAGTAATGTTGCTGAAAATTCAGCTTTGCATCACAGAAATAAATTAAATTTTTATATATTTTAAAATAAAAAAAACTTAACTTAAATTGTACTAATATTTCACAATATTACTGCATTTTCGATCGAATAAATGCAGCCTAGGTGAACATAAGAGGAGAGACTTCTTTCAAAACCAAGTCTGTAATGCACTCTGTATTCTGTAAATATCTTTTATTCTGTTGTCTATGAGCTACACAAACAAGGATTTCTATTCTGAAGTAAAAGATCTTTGAAGACTATGAGAAAATTCCACTGGTGCATAGATCATGTTGGTTTCTCTGTGAGGCAGAGCAGTTGTGCTGAACGTGCATCTGTCATGAGTGTGAGGGCTTGAATCAACTTGACCAAACCTGTTTCAAACTCGTTTCAGTTATTAATCTGATGCTATCATTCAAGCCAGAGCTGTTTCGCCTAGGGCCTGGAAATAGTGAATTCATATTTTTTTATTATGTTTATAACTTTTCATAAAGATGAGGTCTTTTCGAAATGTTAACCTCAAAAATGAATTCTTTTTGTCAGCCATTCTGCTCAATGTGAATCGGAAGGAACTTTGACATCTGGCCTCTAATATCTGTCTACACCCAGATTATATAAAAAATAAAGGAGGGGAGTGCCGAACATGCCCCGAAATATGCTTTCAGAGAAATTGAATAATGTTTGGATTAAATCAGAAATAAATTAAACAATAGTCACAAAATATCTTCCATACTGAGAAACCTCAAAGCCTTAATGGATTTTTTTTAAATATCGCTCAAGATTCTGTTGTGTATGATTGTGTGAATAAAGGGGTTTGATTCCTGTCCGATTTGTCAAAAACCAGTTAACAATAAACTGCAAAAGATGAATAAAGGAAACAGTGTCCTTAACAAAACTGTATTTTTTATTTTTTTGTATTAAATTTTTTACCTGAATTCAGGCACGTTGTGAACACAATATGAAACCTGTTCAGATCTATCACACATCTACAAATATATATGTCAATATTACACCAATATTAACAATTATTTAACCATTAACCAAACCATTTCCGTTGTGTTATCCATTGGACTTAGTAGAACATATATGGATTTAACATGTATTTAATTATTTTATGAAATAAAAATTACATGACATGGCTTTAGCATGTGCTTGACGCAACTGTATATGTTAAACTTATATTAAATTATTTGTAATCTTTTTTTCTTTCTTTTTTTTTTTTACTTGTGTTGTAATTTAAGAAATAAAATGTTTAGCAGAAATATGCATTAGTCAAGCTCAGGTACTTGATCGCATATGCAATTAACAGTAAACTTACATGAGGGTGCCAAATTTTTGTCCATTTTCGAGGTTCTGATCATATAATTTATAAAATATAAAATGCAAAGAATAATTTTCTGCATCATTACTCCAGTTATCAGTGTCACACGATTCTTCAGAAATCATTACAATTTGATGTGATGCTCAAGAAACATTTCTGATTATCATCAATGTCATATTTAGTGTGGAAATGATGATACATTTTATTTTTCATGATTCTTTGGTAAATGTACAGTTCAATCAACAGCATTTATTATCATTTATCAATTATATTGATCAAATGTGTTAAAGCACTCATTAAATATAAATATTTTGTAACATTGTAAATGTCTTCACTCTTCACTCACTTTTCATCACTTTAATATATGATGAATGAAATTACTAATTTTTCACAGCGCTCAGATATGGCACAAAAATGGCAACATCCACTCAAAATAACGTAATTTTATTTTAAATCAACTTTATGTTCACTTAATTATGATACTGTGATTTCCATCTTTGTGGATTAAGCATTTGATATATGATAGGGATATTTACTGCATAACAGGAATGTCAATTGGGACTGTCACAGCACACACACACACACACACACACACAGTGGCCAGTATGATGCACTCAGAGAGAGTTGGGCCTACATATCTATAATTGGATTTGAAGTACATATCAATATTTTGATATGTTTATTTGCTTTTATTTATTTATATTTTATTGTTTGTGCTTTTTTCTTCTTTTATAAAACTCTTCATTGTTTTTATCTAATTAATTTTACTTGACTAATTTATTTTAATCAACAACCATTTCCTGACACAAGTGATGTTAATATTTTATTTTCGTTTAGTATAAAAAAACCTCACATTCACCCTCCCTTCACGATTTTACTCTCATAATTTTAACCCTTACCTGTGTGTAAGACTACAGGCGAGCTTTAAATTGACGTACTGTGACACCTAGTGGCTAAAATCACACCAGTAATTGGTTAAAACTCTGAAAGGTGACTGGATGACAAAAAAGAAACACTAAATTTACAATGAATCATGAACACATTTTATTCTTAGTGCAAGAAAAAAAAATCCAACAGTCCCAACAATCCCAATATTCCCACAATCCAACAATCCCAATATTCCCACAGAATAATGACTGATCCTGATTTGTTGTATTTAATCTTTTCATTAGGATGTCAACAAGTACTCTTTTTCCCAGTACATGTCATGGCTGGGATTTCTAAACTGCCTAAAATGTCCAGGTTTTGTCTTTGTTTTTCTGTTGATGTGCTCTCAACAGTTCTCATGTATTATGTGTGAATTTGCATTGCTTTGATCATTCTCTGTAGATCCCACCTTCTCGCCTGCCACGATTGATTGATTATGTACAATGCCTGCATACTATTTGCCAAACTACTTTTCAAGCGTTACCGTCAGCATGTATGAAAACAACAGGAAAATACAGGCCATTTAGAAATCCCAGCCAGGGTAAAAGAGGACGTATGATCACCCTAGCGTTAGCATTTGTCTGAATAATGTAGATTACATGTAAAATTGTTTTTGCTGTTCCATTATCTCCTCAGTCAATTTCTTCGATTTGTTCCTCAACAGAAGAAGATACGACTTTACCATCCACAAGCTGCTCCTCAATGATCTTCTTTCTGACCTGGCGATGAGACTTTTGCTCTATAAGGGTTCAACAGACACATATTACTGTCTGGTTTCATTCATTTATACACTGCATTGGCTGAATGAACGGACCAATGGAGAGCATTTGATTTCACTCACCTTCCTCTTCCACGTTCTCCACCGTTTCGGTCACCGTTTCTGTCTCAGTTTCAGTCGTGTAAGGTTCCGATGTGCAGATGAAGATCCTACAGGAAACAGTAATATGCTCTGAGTCTCAACGTTGATTCAGTGCATGATCTCACCAACTTAACTGACATTCAGTTTACTGAAACCGGCAAAACAAATCTGTTCTACATACGTGTGATCTTCTCCATCCAGCAGCCTCCTGTACTCAGCGATCTCCATCTCCAGCCTCATCTTGATGTCCAGCAGTATCTGGTACTCTGAAGCCTGTTGTTGGATGTTGGCACTGAGTTTCTGTAGCTCCTCCTGCAGGTGGTCTATACGCAACTGCAGCTGACTCAGCTGGTCCGCATAGCGCAGGCTTACATCAGCCAGACTCTGCTCCAGGTTTTGTTTCTGTGCAGAATGAGTATACACATAGTACGTAAATTAAATACCGAAGTGGAAAAATCATAATATAACCCATGTTAAGTCCAGTAGTTATGGCGAGCGTCGGTTTATGGGGTGCAGTCTAACATGTGTTAATGCTTAGGTTTTTTTTTTAAATGCATACATTTTTCACATAATTTACCTTTACTGCACATTACACTGTACCTTCTCTGAGAAACACGCTGATCATTTCCTTATTTTATGAAGCCCTGCCTTCAGAAAAGGCGATGGGCTCTGATTGGTCAGCTAGCCCAGTATGTTGTGATTGGCTAAACCGTCTTTAGCACACATCCAAACGTCCCGCCCCTCAGCTCAGCAGCATGTGCTCCAGCTGTATTGTAAACGATGGCATTGTTAATATCGCTTATCAATTTGAGCCTGATTGAGAAGCAGATTATATTATTGAAGAGAAACCTGTGCAAACACGGCTTTTTAATGGTAGGCCTATGTTTTTTGTTTGTTGTCTCATACTTTTAGATGCGCTGTTGTTTGTAAATGCTACTGCTTCTGTTAGCTTTTAATACAGTTTATGGTTTTATCCTGTTTAAAGCTCTAATACAGTAGGGCAACTGCACCGTGTCCATATTTAACGCTTCTCATAGTTATGTGAAAATATGTGTATAAATGTAACAGTTCATTGCTAGAGCTGAAATGAATGAGAGAGAGAGATGCAGAACAGGGGGACGTTTGGAACAGTATTAAGAACCGCCGCTTTAGAACATTTATTCTGAAACTTGTGAATCCATTATAATTATTAGAAGACAGTTTCGCAATTCATATATAAACAGATTTTTATGTGCATTTCTAGTTTTATCTTCCTCTTCTCTAAAGCAGCACAGTGTAGCCTCGCCCCCTTTCCTGCCTTTCCCCTAGGGCAGGGTTTATTTGGGTTTGTGATGTCATGAACCCGGGAAGTAACTCGATGTAGTCCTTACCAGCCGTTTTTGTTGGCATTAAACTGCCAGAATTTTAAAAGACAATATCTCTGTTTGTATTGAACTTTCAGCTTCGTAACTTTGCAGAAATTGTTTATGCCCAAAGAATAACATTACACACTAACATTAAATAAGTGGAATTGCAATGAACCACCCATTTAAATTAGGTAATTTCAACTTTTTATCTCTCGATTGTGGCTTTATGATTCTTGCCATTGTGACTTTATATCTCGCAATTCTGACTTCTTTTCTCAGAATAAATAAATAAAGCCAGAATTGCAAAATATAAACTTGCTTTTGTGTGTCCAACTTGAACATGAGTGTAACCTGTATAGGGGACCTTTTTAACTCATACGTGAATCTCAAATCCAGAGATTCTTACCGAAATGACTGATGCAGAAGTATATTTTAAACCAAGCAGCTTTCTGTTTTGCAAGTTTATATCTTGCAATTCGGATTTCATTTGTCAGAACTGTGAGATTGCAGATGCGAGTTATAAAATCCATTTCTGATTAAAAAAACTTCCAGTTGCTCGTTATAAGAGAAAAAAATCTGATTTGCACATTTATATCTCATAATTCTGACTTTATAATTGCGAGTTTATATCTTGCAATTCTGGCTTAATTGCTCAGAAGTGCCACTTTATATCTCTCAAATCTGAGGAAAATAAAATCTAAAGTGGGAGAAAAAAAGTCAGAATCGTGAGATAGGATGTTCTGAACAAATCGGTCGAATCAATGATTCACTGCTCAAATGAACAGTCACTTACTACATTTCTGGAATAAATAGGTTTTTGAACGTTTTTTTTTTTTTTTTTTTTTTATGTTTCAGTGACTGCTTGGTATGGAAATGACTTCTGTGTGGGTCACTTTTCAAACCAAGCAGCTTTTGTGTTTCCAAATGGAACATGAGCGAAACCGAAACCTTTTCACTCTTGCATGAACACAAATCCAGAGATTCTTACTGAAACGCAGAAGTACAGTATCTTTTAAACCAAGCAGCTTTCTGTTGGACAACAAGGTGAATTCTCACGACCAACTTATATTCCGGAAGTGGATACAATTTAACAAACAACTAAAAATGGGACTGCACCTCAAATGTAGCAACACATTTCTGTATGGAATAATAATGAAATAATGAAAATAAGCAAATATCTTCATATATCTCCTGTCGGAGAAAGGTATGGCTTCATTAAAAAACAAACCAGATAATGAGTATACCATTGTGAGAAGCCCCTGCAGCTCTATCTCCAGGCTCTGGGAACTTCTCTTCAGATCAGTGAGCTCAGTCTGAGATGTCTTGACTTCAGTATAGCTGCTGGTCACTTGAGTTTGCAACACTTCCCCCTAAAAATAATGACACAGATAAAGTAATGAGCAATACATGATAATAAAAAGAAGAATCTGTATCCTGTTTATTCTGATTATTGCCTGCTGTGTGCCTACATTTGAGTTCATAATATGTTGTATTACTACAGAATGAACTGATGATGACCCAACCCAATCTCATGAGAAAAAATGTAACTATTTTACATTTTGGCATATTGGTGGCAAATATGAATTAGTACGATTTCAGCAGTATGGAATTGTATGACTTTTACTAACCCTGAAGCTCCACCATTAGATCAAACAAAAACAAAATTCAGAAGTCTGAGGTTTTGACGGCAGAAAGACTCTGATAACTTGAATTTAGCAATCACATTCCTTTTATACTGCCATTGTTCTAAAGCATACCATCAGACAGCTGACATGTCACTCATTAATGTGATTTATGTATAAAAAACAATGAATTACATTCGGTCTAACATTGTTTTTCTGGAAGGTGAAGACATGAACTCGTGTTACTGGCTCACCTTGCTCTGGAACCATCTTTCAGCCTCTCTGCGGTTTTTCTCAATAAGCTTCTCATATTGAGCTCTCATCTCCTGCAGCTCCATGTCAAGGTCTGACTTAGATACACAGTCAATCTCCACGTTAACAGAGCCGCTTTGCTGCTCTCGCAACGATTGCAGATCCTGTGGAAAACGAAGGGAAGAGAAAACTGTTCTTGTGAAATAATTGGTTAATAAATCGGAGAGATTCGATTCAAATGGGAAGGTGACCTCTTCATGGCTCTTCTTGAGGTCCATCAGCTCCTCTTTCAGTTCAGTAAGCTGGTTCTCTAGATCTCCAGTGGCAAGTTTGATCTCTCCCAGAACCCCGTGCAGCCGAACCGAATCCGCTTCCACAAACACACGCAGGTTCATTTCAGTCTCACACCTGCCACAGCCAAAGAGAAAAAGGAGTATTTCATAAATTAGAATCCTGAAGATGAAGCAACCAACACTGAATATGGAATATACTGTATAATTCCACTCGAAAGTAAAAAGAAATCTGCAAACTGAAAAAGGGAAAGTGTTGGTTTACACATCACATACTTCAGTTGAAAATCATCGGCTGTGAGCTTGGCGTTGTCCAGCTTCAGACGGAGCTCATCGTTCTCCATATAACGGCTGTTAATCTTTGGACAAATGAGAATGTGTGTTTAATCAAGGGATGTTAACATATCTTTCAAATTAGCACAACGAAAATAAAAATTACTCTCAAATGAACCCGTATTTTAGGTACTTAATATTGCATGAACAAAATTGTTTGTGGTTTTTGAAACACATAGCATGGCATAATGGCATTAGATGAGGCAGCTTTCACCTCATGATATTTCAGTCATTTCAGGGGATGATTAACAGCAGCTCTACCTGTGTGCGGAGCTCCAAAATGGTTTTGAAATAAGCACTCATGTCTTTGCTCTGCATCGGCACCTTGTCATAAAACTCCTTAATTTGCAGCTCAAGTTTCTTGTTGGCCTGCTCCAAAGAGCGCACCTAAAACACAACACACATGCGCAGGTTTTCAGAAAATCATTAAAGATAAGACTAGACGGAAGCATGGCACATATAAACTCATAGATGAATGCAGCTGAATTTGCTATGTTCAGTCTTGTCTGTATCTTTTGATTTTAGGAAATACAGAAATATAGATATGATTTAGAATAACATAAATAAAAGTATTATTAAGCCTAAATATTTAGAGTAAAACCATTATAACTGATTGTATGAAAATATGTCCATTATGTTACTAAATAGTCAAATAAACAATTTCACTCAATTTAAAATTTCATTTTTTCTTATTAAAAAAAAATTTCAATCAAATTAATACGAATATCAAATAAAAATAAACCGATGTATAATTTATACATTTAATAAATGCATTGGTCCATAACAAAGGACACGCTCTTTTATGTAGAATGTTATTAAAATGTATTAACTTTTTTTTTAGGGATTTTATTCTGACTTTTACAAGATGACATTTATTAATTGTAAACGTTTTATTTTGAGTTAATATATAAGAAATCTTTTTGTTAATGACCCTATACACTAATTGTAAAAAAAAAAAAAAAAATTACCAATATAATTTTTTTAATATAAATGTGTTTTAAAAACCATTCATCAGTATTCATTAGAAGATAATTTTATTTTATCATGTCATTTCTGTTACATTTTCAAGTTAACAAATAGAAGGTGTTACCTGCTCCAGGTAAGATGCCAGGCGATCATTGAGGTTCTGCATCGTCTGCTTCTTGTTGCCATTCAGTGTGTCCTCATAACCATCCATCGTCAAGGATGAAGTGGACAAAGATCTGGAGATGTGGGCACCAAAGCCCCCAGTGCTGCCATAACTTTTTCCACTGAAAGACAAAGAGGCGCCTGAACTCCCCAATCCATTCATAACCAATCCACTAGAGGAACCCAGGCCAGATGAGCCGATCACACTCCGTGTGGTGAACATCTTACTGCTGCAACAGACCGCCATGGCTGCGTGAGAAGATCTATGGAAGTTAGTATGTCACTTCCAATGTCGAAACTTAACAAATGTCGAAACGTAAACTAATTTGCACTAAAGACAGTCTTATATAGCCCTGCTGCATCCCACAGTGTCAGATTTCCAGTTCCAGTGAATAGATGGAATGTGGGCGATTGCCTCCTGTGCCCAGATGCAAATTAAAACCATTAACTTCAAAAACTTCAATCACACCTTGGACCTTCAAAAGCCTGTAAAATGATTAATGGCTTAGAGACTAATGATTTTACTATTGAATAAACTGATTGTTTTTATTGGACATGTTCCAGTTCAAAGTAATAACAGCGGCACTTATGAAAAATGACAACTTTTTTTTCTTAGCTTAAATGCAAGCATTAATACATATTTATGTGACAGTATTAAAGTTTACATCTTAAACACATTTTCAGTTTACTTTGTGCATTCACCATAACATTCCTCAGGTTCGCTTTGTGATTTAGATAATATGACAAACATTGTTCTTTCTCAAGCTTGGAAAAAACAACACTCAAATGTGGATTCATGTGTCAGAATGAAGCAAAAACGAAATTCTTAAGTATATTTTTTTCTCCTTTAGTAGCCTAACGCCAGATCACCATCTCTTGAAATGTACAGATGTAACCCCTGATAATCAGATTAGCTGCTGCAGTTGGCAGTAAGGGGATATACCTGTTGAGTGAATGGAAATTCATTGGTAAACATGTCATGTTCTCAAAACCTTTTTGACTTCTACTGTCAGAACTTCCATGCAAATTCGTAAGGCCAACCCCATTCTGAAGAAAATCTTTCACTCAGAGGGTTTTTGCTTGTAAAAGCATGTATTCAGCTTTGGTAGATTTCCAAAATCTGTCACTTAAAAGCATCATTCTTTTGAGTAAAGACAATTATGAAGATAATTTTAATGTCAAATAGATTTGCATATAGGAGTTGTGGAAGTGTACATAAAACTGTAAGCGTAAATTAAATTTGCATGCACAAAAGAAGCTTTATAAAGGTGTAAACACATTTCAGACATAAGAAAAAATGATTTGCAGCATTTTTACTTTTACTCATAAGTATAAGTATTTCAAGTATTGTGAAACTGCAGCTTCATACTAACGCAAAATAAATATAATCTGCATTCTTCTGACATTTCTTCTGACACTAAAAGATGGTCAAAAGCACTGCAAGTCTTTTAACAGTGATTTGCAAGCGAACACAACAGTTTAAAGACTTGCAAAACAGATCGACTGCATATAACCAGTCTGTATGTGTGAAAAAACAAACTCTTGCAAATGTCTAAATGACTGTGCATGTGGGGCAAAACGTTCCAGAAATAAACCGATATGTACAGCTCCGTCTTTCTTTTCTTTGTGCTTACAATTTTGGCACGATTCTCTCACTAACTGACTGAGTTTTGCAAGCTTGAGGGAGAGGGCGGATCCACCACCTTCTCGCTGACTCTCCATTTACTCTTATCTGATTGGTTCAATAAACACATCATATGCCAAAACATTAATCTTCATTTAGTTCTGGGTCGTTCTTGCTGCCAGAATGGTACTTTTAACATACACATAGGCTACATTAAAAATAAATAGCCTATATAACAATTTAATTAAAGTATGATACTTAAGTTGTGTATACCATTAGGCTAGACTCCCATGTGTTTATAATGAGTTGTGAGTTGATGTTAACATTATTGGATTGGTTTGGCTTTACACTGAAATTTAATATAATCTGCATACACCATTGAGCTGTTAAACATTACAATCACAATGATGTTATGTGACATCGCTCAGCACTGAAGTATCAGAGTGCTATACTTTGTAAAACCTTTTTACTAAACCAATAAAGCTACATGAATCTGAATTTGTCCGTTTTTCCAGACCGTATATTTAGAAATTTTAATAGCTCTAATTACTTTCATGTGACTGATCAAGCTATCATAGGAAGCAAGTGTGAGCAACAAAATCATTTATTTGTGTCCAGATTTGACTAAGGCAAAAACTTACCCTTCAAATCAAAATAAAATAATACATCTTTGATCAAAAATATCTTTAATGATGTCTAAATATATATCCAAATTAAAGTAACTAATCGAGTGGGAATCCTACGTTCCCAGCCACTAGGGAATAGTGATGTGCGGGTTGTCTCATAACCCGTGGACCCCGCAGGTTGCGGCAGGTAAAGAAATCGTCACTTTATTTGTATAATCAAGTTGTTATTTTTTTATTATTATTATTTACCAATCTGGCAGCTACAACGATCTGGAATTAAATGAAGATTAATGTTTTGGCATATGATGTGTTTATTGAACCAATCAGATAAGAGTAAATGGAGAGTCAGCAGAGCCTCATGTGATTGGCTACAAGAAGGTGGTGGTCCCACCCTCCCCCTCGGTTGAAAAGATCAGTTAGTGAGAGAATCATGCCAAAATTGTAAGCGCAAAGAAAAGAAAGATGATATCAGTTTATGTTGGGAACTCTTTGCCCCACATGCACAACAATTAATTTAGACATTTGCAACAGTTCGTTTTTTCACACATACAGATGCAGTTTCATAACACATGAATTACACTAACAATAGTAAAATGCTGCAAAAAAAAATTTCTTACGCTTGGAACACAATTCACAGTTTTACAAAGCTTCTCTTGTGCATGCAAATTTAATTTATGCTTACAGTTTTATGTACACTTCCACAACTCCTACCCTGCGTATGCAAATCTATTAGGCATTCAATTACCTCCATAAAAATAATTTCTCTAGAGTGTAATCTCAAAACTGCTTAGAATAAGTTTTTCAAGGTCTTTCAATGTTGCTTTGGAACACATGACTTTGGTTTTTGAAGACACAAGCTTTTTCAATGTTAATAGTGAAGCACTTTTGTTGAAATATGTTTTAAAATAAATATTCTGTCATCATTTACTCACTTTCGTGTCTGTGGAAACCTGCGTGACATTCTTTATTCTGTGGAAGATAAATATTTTGAGGTTATTATTGTATCGTCAATGAAATTCAGTGGTAACCAAAACTGGTTAGGTATATTCCTCAGAATATTTTTCTTGGAGTAAATGATGAGTAAACTATTCCTTTAGGGTTTGTTCTTTTCAATCATTTAATACGTGTAATTATGCTTTTTATTTTAATTATGATGACAGAACAGTTGCTTCATTCTGACTTTTTTACCTTGTGTATTAAAAAAATAATCAGAAATGTAAAAATGCTCAAACTAGAAATGTTTCAGTCATTGTATGTGAACTGGATGTGTCCAATATGTTTACCACAAAACAAAAACAAAAAAACAGATTTGACAAAATGTGATTATGTCATTATGTCATCAATACCAATGCTATAGATAAGGAAAGGTGGAAAATGCAACACATCGAATTGAGCAGTATCTGATGTCATATACCTTCTGGCTATCAATGGTGGACTGGCAACTGTTTGTTCACCTCACTCACACGATAGCAGAGAACTGTGCTCTTGAGTAAAATCTTTAGGTACATAAAACTAATGTTCCTGAAAGGAAGCAACAGACTCCTCCCCGGCAATAAAAATCAAAAGCTCTGTCACAGCCTTTCTCCATCAGTTCATCTGAATCAATAAGACAGTTTTAAAAAGGATACTTACTGATAGCACATCATATAATTTTACATTAGGACAACTGATTAGATGAGAACTCGGATGCTGACGTGAATAAAAAATCCACGGCTAATTCTTTTTTAGAGGTCATATTAATTTGAATGCTGTTTTCCATGACTTTCCTGATCATTTGGTTCTGTAATGTTTGCTATGTTAAATTCTCAGAACTGATTATTGAATTTCCCATGTTCATTTAACTGTCATGCTCCTCCTCCTGAACAATAATGATCGGACTCCACTGATTCACACCTTCATTTTTTTTTACCTGACAAAAATATATATAAAGGGACTGAGATGTTATTTTGGATTAAGTCTTTATTCGTACCCTGCCGAAAACGTTTTTGGCTCAGGAAAATTCAGGTAAATCAGCTTTTTCTTAATTTTTGATATGTCCATGTTGAAGAAACCATCCTGCTGATGAAAAACTGATGCTTTTTGTGTGTCTGTGAATATTGTAAGTGGTTTCTAGCTGGTCATTAGCTTGAATAAGCTGCTCTTTAGTTGGTTTAAAGCTGGGTTCTGGACAACACAGCTAGTTGACCAATCATAAAACTTGCCTGAACCAGCAAGAAACCATTTCAAAATCTGTTTTACATTAACATCTTAAAGCTGCAGTTGGTAACTTTTGACGCTCTAGCGGTTAATAAACAGAACTGCTTGCGTCTTGCGGAAGAACATTGTAGCCCGAGCTACTTCTCTCTGTTTATGTTTATTCGGCCTAAAATAGTCCGAATATAAACACTTATTATAGGTGCACCCTAGTGATTCACGACAAGCTAAAAACACGGTTTGGAAAATGGAGTATGGTGTACTCGCTTATTATATAAATTTTTCTACATTTTTAACACAAACAAAGTTACGAACTGCAGCTCTGATTTGTTGTTTTCTTAAAGGGAGCGGTCTGTAACTGCAAAGGGCAATAGAGGTCGGGATCGTTGCGTCACGTCGCAATGCATTGTGGGAATCGCGGTACAGAAGTAGATGTACTGTATAGTAGGCATTAGGTAACGTTGGTCATTTGGTCATTAATTTTGATTATTTTTTGGAAAATGGTTCAGTATTGCTGTATTGTGAACTGCTGTAATCGGTTTCATGATCGACAGGGCAAACGCCTCGTGAATCATATTAGTTTTCAACATTTTCCTACTTGGAAAAAAAACACAAGGTGTCTGAAATCACCAAGAGGCGTCAGATGGCTTGGGTCGCCGCTGTACGGAGGGAAACCATCACCTTTGATAATATTATAATACATAGTTATGGTGAGACATGTTGTGTATGGTCTCTCTCTCTCACACACATACACACACACAAACACATTACGTTTTCTCTAGTTTTTGGCCAGTAAGGGAGTCAGTTTAGTGTCTGTATTTTTTGTTTAAACATTTTCTTTTGACCCAATCCTGAACTTAATTTGCTTTTTGATATTTTTGTGCTGACTGTATTTAACAAATTTGAACAACTTGTTTAAAAAAAATAAAAATAAACTGGAACGAACTTCAAAATAGGAAGTTAAGCGTCTTGTTTTGGTGAATGGTGGGTTGTGTCTGAGGTGAATGTTCGTCAATATTAATACCGGATTACAGAACTACCGGAGGAAAACAGTGGATTTTTGCAAGTATGATAGGTGAGTAATTACTCCTGAAGTGTAACAAACCCGCATAGACAAGCTTCATAGCTCGCAGAATCTGATAAGTGTGTGTGTGTGTGTGTGTGTGTCACCACTGATGCTTGGTTAATGTTAACATTTCCTTAGTGAGAAAGATTGTTTTCTCCACATTTAATTTGCAGATCCATTTATGATCTGCAGGTGAGCCTCCAGTGACTTTTTAAAAAGTGAAAGTGAAATTTTTAAATTGATCGGAGGTGTAAGCGCTCACTCCACAGACCCGGTAGGAGAAATGATCAGGGAAACTGAGGCTTGGTAAACTTTCATGTGTTCATAGGGATCGATTCCGCCTACAACCTCTTTTTTTTTTAAGTAGCGTTGTTTGGCTTCATTATTGAGTTTGTCCGTATAGGTATAGGCAACTTTTTTTGTCACGTTCTATAACTTTTTCTGGAGACTGGCTATTATCTTATTACAAACCTGCTTTGCGATGCCTCTAAAATGGCCGCCGTTACCCACAATGCACCATTCCATGACGTCTACGCCCGAGCTCTATAGGACACTGGGAGGAGCCAGAGGAGCTTGATTTTTTTTTTCACAGATTATCTGTCTCATATTCTACTGTCAGGACATAATGACAGGTTTAACAAATATGTAAAAAAATATATTTTTACAAAAGTTCCCTACTGCAGCTTTATGTTAGATTTCTAGCACGAATGTGGGAATTCTTTGATGATACTAACATTTAGGCTATTTTAAACACTTGTTGTTTTTCACAGTAATGATGGCCAAGTGCATCGTGTTGACCGCTATAGCGATGCTGGCGGTGGCTTGTGTGGCCTCTCCTCTGTCCAGAGACACAGCTGTGAACACAAAGGCGACGGGACGGTTTCCCGCGAGACTGGAGGCCCGCGTGAGTCGTTCTGTGCATGTACCGGGGGATCAGCGCGAGCTCGTGTCCCGGCAGCTCTTACAGGCACTGTCAGGTGCGTGTCTCTGGAGGTAGAAACATTCGAAGAAACGAAGCCTCACTCTTACTTGCTGTTCTTCGTGTTTCCGATAGAAATCATCCAGCGGGAGGACTGCGTTACAGATTATCAAGGCTGGGTAGATTTTGGGCGCCGGAGTACAGAGATTTAATTGTTTAGTAAAAACTTTGTCATTAAATATAAGCTATTTGCAACAATATGTGTGTGTGTGTGAGTGTCATGCAGGTGCGAATTTCACATTTATATATACACAGCCAGTACACACAACAGTAGGTACGGAAAGACCCCCTTACATTTTTCACTCTTTGTTATATTGCAGCCATTTGCTAAAATAATTTAAGTAAATTTTTTTCCTCATTAATGTACAAACAGCACCCCTACTGACAGAAAAACACAGAATTGTTGATTTTTTTTTTTTTCAGATTTATAAAAAAAAGAAAAACTGAAATATCACATGGTCCTAAGTTTTCCTTCTATTTTATTCAATTTCTATTCTATTCTTATCTATTCTACTCTTCTATTTCTATTCTCCTCTGACCTCTTGACCTCTGATATCAACAAAGCATTTTCGTCCACACAACTGCCGCTCACTGGATATTTTCTCCTTTTCTGATCATTCTTCCGTAAACCCTAGAGATGATTGTGCGTAAAGATCCCAGTAGATCAGCAGTTTTTGAAACACTCAGACCAGCCCGTCACCAACAACCTTTCCACATTCAAAGTCACTTAAATCCCCTTTCTTCCCCATTCTGATGCTTGGTTTGGACTTCAGCAAGTTATCTTCAACACATCTAGATGCTTAAATTGCTGCCATGTGATTGGCTGATTAGCAATTTGAGTTACCAAGCAATTGATCATGTATTAAAGGGGTCAGTTTGTGTGTGTGTGTGTGTATATATATATATATATTCACCCTTTTAGTGTTTTCATACCATTTTTATACTCTCTTTACTGTTACCATGTAGTTTTTTTTTAAGAAAACAAAAATAGATTGGTCACAAATAACCACATAAACACACAAAGATAAGCATACGGGTCAAAAATACACTGAAATCTTTATTGCCATTTAACACAGTATCAGTGCCTGAAACTCTGGGCTTTTAATTCATCATGAGGCTAAACATTGTTCAAATGTAAAAATATTACTCAACCTTTAACCTCTGATCCTTGAGTAAACTGACGATTCTTTATATAATTGTATTTATTTTTTTCTAAACAACTCTTTACATATTCTACAAAAATAGTGACCAGCCGAGGATTTTGTTTTACACAGAGTGGTATTAAAGGTAGACATTTTTATTTAAATATATTACTTTTTAAATAACCACTGAGACGTCTGACACTTTAGATCAGTAAATACTACCCTCGTCCTGCCCCTTTGAACATTTCAAACACACACAGTACAAAGCTTTCTCCATATACAGATATATTTGTGTTCACCTGGTTGACAGACACAAGCGGACACAACAGAAGATCTTGATCGAGAGAAGAAGAAAGCAAAACCTGTGTTCATTGAATAATCCAGTGATATAAATTCAGCCCTTGATGACTCGATTTACTTAATTACTTAACTGCAGCAGAAACTGTGTCAACTTTACTAGTGCATCCCTGATTCTGGTAAGACACAATCATATGCACTACAAACTTTACAGGTGAAAACGTGACTGTGACATTTAAGTTGCATGACATACGTGTGTGTGTGTATGTGTGTGCATGGGTGTACTTGCATTAAAGCACTGTGAAAATAAAGCACAAGATCACTTCTATTCGCTCAACAAGATCGTATAATATTCCCTAAATTGACCACCAACATTCATCATAAATACAGCTTCTCATTTTTAAAGTGTGTAGACTGCAGGTACAGTACATAACCTCACATAATGTACCCTGCATTCCCTAGGAAAAGGGATCTGAATTCTCTGAAAAGTGCTATTATGAACAAACGTGTCTTTCAGGAAGCAAAACGCACTATTGACACTGATGCTTGATTGGCAGCAAGCAACTGAGGCCACGTAGTGCATTTCTTCTGTAGTGCTGCTACATGGAACAATTTCATAACAATAAAGTAGTGATTTCAAGACTGATTGTGACAAGACAAGGTCTCAACAAAGGAGGACATTATTTTGTTGAAAAACAAATGTTCCCTTCTTAAGAGTGTTTAAAGCACCCCATGACACCAATGATACAAAAAAAGGTGTGTTTGACTTCATAATGAAATCTTTTTTTGGTGCAGTCCATACCTAAAATTCCCAGTGCCGAAAGAAGTCACTACGGAAATGAAAACTTGATATGGCTTTGTAATGCCCCATTACGAATGGGAAAAGTTTAGCTGCATGCTACAATGAGGGGTGATGCAGAATTGGACCCTTCAATGGTGAACGGCGTTTTGTGTTTCACTGGGGGCTGGCTTTTCTCCTTGAATCCACAAAGCCTCTGGCAACCACTTTGTACAGGCCCAGGCTTCTGAGTTTTTCCACAAGATTGACGCTGAAAATGTTTCCCTGCCATTCCTTTTCTCTTTTGTTCGGTTGACTTCCCGCAGAGTCCCGTTGTGTTTCCTCTGAGGACGCGGTGGCTCTGTGAGCGAGAGGGGAGTTGGGATGAACTGCAGCTGAGATGCCGCGCTCTGACACAAGTTGTAGCAGACCGAGGGAGGAGGTCGGGTGGAGGTGTGATGTGGACCCAGAGACGCACTGGAGGCCTGGTGACGTCCTCACGTGCTCACAGCTCCCACAAGCAGATGCACTGTGGGGCCGAAGGCTGGGGAAAGAACAAGGAGTCAGCCAAACCACACCAGAAATAAACAGGGCAGGACACAAGTGTTAATGCATAACATGCATGATCATGCTAATACATAAAAGAATGGAAAGATGAGACTTCAACAGCATTCATAGAAAGACTTGAATGTATATTCTCAAAATATCACATTTTAGTCATGATAAAAGATTATTCAGGAAACCCCATATAAGAAGTTTATTATATATATATCCTTTAACATTTTAATGTTAATGTTAATATAAAATTGTTCTGAATCTATATACTTTATGTACACTTTACACATAAAAAAGGCAAAGCCAATCAAATAATGTAAATAATTAAAATAAATATTTTTTGTCCAATTATTTTATATCAATGGTATTGTCAATGTTATAAACTAATACTCTGTGTGTGTATATATATATATATATATATATATATATTTTTTTTTTTTTAAAGGAAAAATTCAAGGTAAAAGTTCAGAGACTGTTAAATTAAAACATGTTTTTCCAGTTTTTCCAGTACCTAAACCTAAATCTGTTGATCTGTAGGAGAGAAGACAGAATTAGTTATAAAATGTCCTGATCTGTTATGCTAGCGTTATGAAACCTAAGGTTAGAGAGAAACAAAGTTAGTAGATGGATTTCGGATGATCCTAGTAAAGGGTTCAAAGAGACCATCCCTGACACGGCTTACTTTATGAAGGACGGTTTTATAACTGTACAAAGAGCCGGTTCCAGCGCTTCCTGTTACAGATTGAAGGAGGGAAAATAAGTAAGAAAAAACTATTAAAATGATGTTTGGTTGTGAACACACAGACATTTCTGATATTCCCCAAGTGCCTTTTTACATGTAAGAATTAGGGCTGTCAATGTAATGCTTTAACATTACACAAAACGACAACTGAACTGCGCAATCTAGCCTAATTTAAATAACTGCCAACTCTAGTAAGAAATACTTGTGTTATACATATAACCAATTAAATAGAAAAAAATTGAATGAATTTTGATGGATGATTGCCAGTCCTACAACAAGCTCTGTGTGGGCATCAGTGTGATCATGTCTTACCTGGTGGAGAAGGAGGAGAGGAGGGCAGAGGGATGGAGGATCTGACCGCTAGTGGACGGGGGGGTGTTTGAGGTCTGAGGGATGTTAGGTCTGGATGAAGAGACTGCGTTTATGTGAGGAAACACAAACACATGCTAAACCTCAGCTATGCATGACAACTACCTACAGCACTACACTGAAGTCAAAGTGGTATAAAACCACAATAATAGCTAGGAAGCATGGGAAAGATTATAAAAATAGTACATCATCAAGAATCAAACAAACCAAAGAATTAAGAAGAAAATGTGTTGCTGTAGGTGAACAGGCTCTTACCCACAGTGCCTTTCAGGAGGTTGGGGAATTTGGACGGATCAGGCTCATCTTCCTCGAGGTCGTTGAGGCTGTAGACATGTTGAAAATCTACATCCAGCTCTCTGAAGTCTTTGGTGAGGACACCCGGCCGAGGGTGCAGGATGCCCCCCAGATTGGGCTTGGCCAGCTGCTGCCATTGGTGCAGAGTCACTGAGCCTGTGGACAGGGGCAAGAGGAAGTAGACTGCTCAGTAAAATGGTTTCTGATCTATTAATAAACCATAATTGTATTGCATTGCATTATGTTTTGCCCCCAGATCAGATTGCCCTGATCAGAAAATTAAGCACGTAAATATCATCTTACTAAGACATATTCTTAAGAGATATAGAGTGACAGCTGATATTTATATGCATTGTGTAAGCCATCTGCTATAATGTTATAAAGATCAAATTCATTTACATAACAGGCTATCAGAATTTATTTTCTTCTTCGTTGTTTTTTGTTTTGTTTTTTGGTCTAAATGTTCAATAAACTTCCATTTTTAATTGATTATGATCCTTCTTTGATAAATCTGGCTTTACAGGGATAATATCTGATAAATTTTCATCCACCAAAAATTTAGAAACACGATAGGAAAAACCATAAACCAGGAAATGATATCATAGAGAGGATCCCTGTGTGACTGTGTAAAATATCCCATAATTTGATCTTTATATGATATGGCAATTTAGGTTGTAAAATTGTGTAATTTTTATATCTGTTATTTTATCTCGATTTAATTATTTGTTCATTATTTTATCGTGTGTGTATCTACTGACCCTCCAGAGGCTTGACTATCTGCAGGCGCTCAGGCAGGTACGAGCGGGAGGAGCCTGTGCCCGAGGAGTGCGTGGAGGTGCCGGAGTAGTTCGTTCCTGTGGATGCGACGCTGCCGTTGGGTGTCAGGAAACCGCTGGAGCCTCCGCCGCTGCCGCTGCTTCCACTCTGCAAGGCGCGCAGTTTCCTTTCTCTCTCCACCTCGAAGAAGGGCCGCTCTGATGTGTGGCTCTCCTGGCGCTCTGAAAGAGACCGGAGTGCTTCCTCTAAATCCTGCCCTCCTGGCGTACCTGGCTGGCCCAAACGCTTCGACTCCAGTAACCTAGGCAGGAAATATGGCATTATTAACTGATTCATTCTTAATAGTTAAAGTCATTTCTGAGAAAATGTGAAAATGAATAGACACCGACCCATGATCCTGAGTGTGCGTCGGAGGGGAGTGCTTATCCTCCATGTTGACACTAATATTGTCTGATTCATAATAACTGGTCCGTGGCGTACTGATCCGACTAGAGCGTAAGGATGCAGGGCTCGAACCCGGAACCTGCGGAGACTGAATCTGAGAACGTAGCCGAGCTGCTTGATTGGCCACCTTCACGGTCTCAAACACCCGCAGCGGATGATTCCTGTGCAGAACATTAAGAGAATCACGTCAAATCCATTTTCAGTACATCAACATTTTAATTAATTATATATAACGCATGTTAACTAGGATTTGAATAAACTGCAAAAAAGAATTCAGTCTTTTTATTATGTTTCCAGCAATATATCTTAACGTTAAAGAGGTGCTGCAGAGTACTGCCTTTTTATTATTTGCAGTGTTCTCTATTGGTCCACTTCTATTTTGAAATTTATTTTTTATTCTTGTGTTGGCAAAGCTGAATTCCTTCAGAAATCATTCTAATATCCTGATCATGAGTGCTCATGATTTTTTTATTTTGTTTTACAGATATTTTGATATTTATCATGAAACAATGAAATACAGTTTTGTAGTATATGAATGACTAACTTGTATTCAGTGGGCGCTGGGCTGTCTAGGCCTTTCCGGAAGGTTCCTTCAATCTCAGCAGCAAGTGAATCCATTGGGACGACCGCTGCCAGGGTGCTATAACGCTGCACGGTGCTGTTGGGCAGGCTCTTGTTTTGCAGGTTTTTAATGTCCTCTCTGGCTTCATGGAGCATGTCTTTACATTCGGAGTACCTCTCCTGCAGCTCCTTCAGCTGCCACCAGAGAGAGACAGAACATCATCAACTGGCACTCGATTCACAAAAGCCATTTATCAAAAACTAGGAGGCATATTGTGGTATTGATATTGCGAGGAAAGTACCTCTGTTTTAAGCTGCAACTGGCATTCCCGGGAAACATTCAGATGTTGCGTTAACTCCTCGTTCTCAGCGGTGAGCTGAATTTGGAAGGAAATTTGACTTATTTGTTTATAAAAAAAGAATTCTCTAAGTGAGGCATAAGCAAAACACAGCGAGTATGTGTGTGTGTGTGTGTGTGTCTGACCCCTTTGCAGCGCTGCTCTAGGTCCACAATCTGTCCCAGGAGGGCACTAATCTCTTCCTGTTGTCTTAGCGAATCTTCCATCTTCCGGGCCAATTCCTCTGACAGAGACACGACCTGCTTATTCGCTGTTGCTGTTGAGAGAAATAAGAAGACACTTCAGTCTGTTATCACGAAAACTAATCTGAGATACTCAAAGAAGAGCTGGGCATCATGGTTTATTTACTCACAGAGTTCGTCCACACACACCATCATAAGCCGTTGCTCTTGTTCCTCATAACTGTTGGTCTCAAATGTCAACTCATTAGCCTAAAAAACAGTGATGGGTGTGAAAACATACCTAGCTGTGCAGCAACTTTTTGATATGTTTTTTGATTTCCCTGTTGAAAAAAACAGCATATGCTGGTTAGGTATGTTTTGATGCTGGGATGCTGGTTTATGCTGGTCCTTTGCTGGTTTATGCTGGTCCTTTTGCTGGTTTATGCCGGTCCTTTTGTTGGTTTATGCTTGTCCTTTTGCTGGTTTATGCTGGTCCTTTTGCTGGTTTATGCTGTTCCTTTTGCTGGTTTATGCTGGTCCTTTTGCTGGTTTATGCTGGTCCTTTTGCTGGTTTATGCTGGTCCTTTGCTGGTTTATGCTGGTCCTTTTGCTGGTTTATGCTGGTCCTTTTGCTGGTTTATGCTGGTCCTTTTGCTGGTTTATGCTGGTCCTTTTGCTGGTTTATGCTGGTCCTTTTGCTGGTTTATGCTGGTCCTTTTGCTGGTTTATGCTTGTCATTTTGCTGGTTTATGCTGGTCCTTTTGCTGGTTTATGCTGGTCCTTTGTTGGTTTATGCTGGTCCTTTTGCTGGTTTATGCTGGTCCTTTTGCTGGTTTATGCTTGTCCTTTTGCTGGTTTATGCTTGTCATTTTGCTGGTTTATGCTGGTCCTTTTGCTGGTTTATGATGGTCCTTTTGCTGGTTTATGCTGGTCCTTTTGCTGGTTTATGCTTGTCATTTTGCTGGTTTATGCTGGTCCTTTTGCTGGTTTATGCTGGTCCTTTTGCTGGTTTATGCTTGTCACTTGACAAGTGTCTCTCACCCCCTTGCCTCCGACCAGCATAAACCAGCAAAAGGACCAGCATAAACCAGCAAAGGACCAGCATCTTAGCATCAAAACATACCTAACAAGCATAGGCTGTTTTTTTCAGCAGGTATGTTGATATGTTTTGCATTTAAGCATACCTCGGTGCGCAATTTAAAGTTCTCCTCTTCTAAACCCTTCAGTTTCTGTTGCAGGAAGTCATAATTGACACAGTTGATGAGAGATGAGGACGAATCCTTCTGTATAAGCCTGAATGAGGATGAGACTTGTCAGTAATTTATCAGTAATGCAGAATTAAGTTGTTGAACACTTTGTGTGTGTGAGAGAGAGAGATGTAAACTCACAGTGTTTCTGAGGCATGCTCTATATCTTCAGTGCTGGCATAAAAGTGCAGGAGATCATCTCTCATGGAGAGCTCATGACGCAGCTGGGCAATCTGTAAGAACAGACCCAGAGTCAGCGTTTGCATCCATATAACGAAGAGAGCGGTGCACAGACAGATGAAACTTTCAGTGAGTCAAAAATTATGAAAGTTGACGGGCCCTTAAAAAGTCTTAGGCTGATAATGCATGGGGTAACATTTTGAGCAGTTTTGCTGGGCAGCTTTTTTTGCTAAATGTTGCTAGGGTAATTTCTCATTGAGGATGGTTAACAAATGTCTTTCTGGATACTTAAGATCGGATGTGTGCCCGTTTTTGTGTTTGTCCCTTTAAATGCAAATGAGCTGATGCTCCCGCCTCCCTTTTAAGAAGAGGGTGGACCTTCAAGAGCTCATGCTCCAGCATACTGCCAACAATAAAATAGGAAAATATTACGCAATCTGACTGTACTGTGCATTGTAATTACGCATTTATGAATTACACAGGCGGCGCAATAAAAATTATGACATAGCTGGTCTTATGGTGCCTTTGCGTGCTATTACATTATGAGCTCAACTTCACAATGCTTTTAAATGTAATTTTTAACTGCCACATTCCTTACGATGATTCTGGTAGAGCATGAATGAAGAGACAATGGTAGCTTTAGCAACTTTACCCTTACAGAGAGCCAAGAATCTCTTTTGGAAAACAAAATATCAGGAGTCTGTATCTGGAGTCTGGATGTTCGTGCATGAAGCGTTGGTATCGATCTGTCTTTCAGAATCAACCTCTGCACAATTCCAACACTCGACTGATCCTCATTTGTGAGGGAGTCCGGTCTAAAATGATTAGCACAAACGTATAGGACTTTTCCTTTTTTTATGACATTTTCTTTGAAAATGAAATGTAACCACCGTGTCCTCAGAGGTCCATGGAGACTCCTATGTTGGTGCATCCCAACACACTTATAATTGCTCTTTGGCGCTGACATTGCACCTCTAGCAGCTACAGCAAGAAAACAGTAACATTACCATTTGGCGAACCGCTGCTTCTCACTCAGGGCAGTGTTAACACACAACTGTTTTCAAACACCTTTATAAAAGTGATTTTTGCATAATAGGTCACCTTTAAATTAAACATCCTCCAGTCAGCCTGGTCTGGCAAAACCAATCAGTTCATGTTTTTAGGTATATAATTGTACAGACTTCGGCTGGTGAGGAACGTTCATTACTGGACCTTGAACAATTTGACACCCCTGCCATTTAAAAACAGTTACTTTCTATGTTAAGGTCCAAAAAGGATAAAACACCATAAAAAAGTTATTAATAAAGTGCTTATCAGTAAATTAAATAGATAGAATGACAGAAGGACAAATAAATAGATAGACAGACTGACTGACAGATAGATAATATGACATGAGTAAATAATGTAAATGAGTGAATAGATGGATAAAGATTCCTATTCGTTTAAAAACAAGCAAAAGTATTTTCTTGTCCAAGTAATCACCTCTTCCCTGGTGATTTCCAGCTGTTCATCCAGTAGTTTGTTGCGTTCAGTCAGGGCTTTATTCTGCTTGAGAAGCGACTGGCCAATCCGGGCTGCCAATTCCAGATCCCGCTCTTTCTGCGGAGGAAGACAATCATGTGCGGGACCTTTATGATGTCATGACTGAGGCATCAATGGAAAGACAGTGGTATCATGTATGCTATGTTTGAGACTGTGAAGCAAGACAAGTGTCTCTCACCTCCTCAAGCAGATGTGTAACTGCCTCGATGTCATGATATGTCTTTGTGATCTGACCAACTCTCTCTGAACACAGCACTGCAGAGGAAAAAAACAGACATTGAAAGGAGGAACGTGAGAAAGAGGCTGTTAAAAGTTGGCTTATGGGCTCATGAAACAAAATCTAATAAGTAGAGTCAATGTGACCCAACCGCGACGAGACAGGTAAACAGACATCTATGCAGTCAAGAACAAGAGCCTCTTAGGCTGATCCTCATTAAGGGTTAATTCTGCTCAAAATGATCGGGCCTGCATTTACAGAACAAACGTCTTCTAGACCAGTGATTCACAGACAGAGATGCTTTTCCAGCAGGTTGCATATATATATATATATATATATATATATATATATATATATATATATATATATATATATATATATATAATTGATTTTAAATGTACTTTAATTTTAAATTAATTCAAATGAAATTAAATGGAAATATTAAATATATAAATATTAAAATAGTAACAAATATATAAATTACAATATTTTACACATATATCTTATGATTATCCTTTTATTAAAATATTTTTTAGTAACTGTCTTGTTTGACAAATCTTTAGAGATTTTATATATATATATATATATATATATATATATATATATATATATATATATAATAATTGATTGGTGATCCAAAAATATTTGCAGTATTTATGAACAGCTTTTTCATGGCAGGATCCAGAGGGTGCATTTTTATTTGAGGAAATATTAAAATAGAATGTAATATTATAAACTATTAATAAATACATAAATATAACTTATTAAAATACAATATAATATAAATATACTATTAAAATAAAATTAAGTTCAGTTCTATTTAAAAGAAAGAGGGTTAGAAAGCTTCCAAAGTTTATACATTTACTAAATTATACTCATTGTTAAGGAACACAATGGAGGTTTTAGGGTGCTGCTGTCCAATATCGACACTGCTTTCTATTATTTACTTTTTTTAAGTACTCTGTACAAAGCACTACCCTCTACATAAGTACATTATATTTCTCTGCTGTTTTCAGGACACGTATTATCACTTGTTTGGTTCTTGCCTTTCCCTGAGGCATAATCAAATTTCATCTGGAATGAGACGTGTTTGACTTTGCTAAAGTAAAAGCTTGGCCATGTTTCCCAGATCTGCAAATGATGGCTTAGCTCAGCAAAGACCCCATCAATAAATTCTTAACCTTTAACACTAGAGACACTCAAATGCACTGCAAAAATGGCAATATCAAAATTCTTCTCCGAGGTCCCTCACAAAACAGTTGCTCGAAATGCTAAGCTGCAGCTGACAGGGTTGCAGACAGCAGGGGAAATGAAGTTCCACACAAATAATTAAATGCATCTGACCATCTCACTGTCACAGTGTGGATAGCAAATCAAACAGGCCTATCAAGATTTTGAGACTGTGCATCCAGTGAAACTGAAAACCATCAAGAACATTGCAAAAAGGAAATATGAAACAATCATACAGTTCGATTGGAATGAAGACAATCATGATTGTGTTTTGGCTGCCGAGAACATGACACCACTGAAATTCAAGACCTTTAGAGACAGAAACTGACATTTTTGTTTACATCAAATCTGAATCCTGACGCAAAACCAGAGTGGCACTAAATAGCAGATAACGATTAGTGTCAGCATGTGTCCTTTCATTCAGTCTCAGAGCCGCTGCTAAATCTGCTCACCTGGCCTGAGAAGAGTTCAGTTCTGCTGGGATTTACGTCACTGAGAGAATTAAAGACATTAAGGACAGTAAGACCGTAAGACTTAGTACTATGTGAAACTGGAACGAGCTTCTGTGTCTGGACAGATTAAAGTGATTAAAATGCAGGCAATTAATTCTATATCCATCAGTAGACCAAGCAGGAAACCATGAATTTTATTGATTTATTTTTTATGAAAACACAGACTAATATATATATATATATATATATATATATATATATATATATATATATATATATTAGTCTGTGTTTTCATAAAAAATAAATCATATATATATATATATAAATATTAGATGTTGGTTAATCACAACTTATCTGCAATTTATCCATCCGCACTCCATCTTTTGGACATAAATTTCACCAAGGTCAAAACCCCTCACACGTTCACTCCACGATACCATGTGATTCCATCATGATGACAAAACTAACAAATCATGCAAATACGAAGAGACTGTAACCACATGTTTGTGGTGAAACAGCAATTACAACCTCAGAAAAGAGCTAATCAATTCTTCTGCAGGTGATAAAGTGGATTTATTGACATGCTGTGCACTTTCAAAACCCTCTTCAGCAAATAATGTCCTTCATGATCCACGTCACGCTATCTCTCCTCCTGCCTCGCAGCATGCAGCTCTTTTTTCTAGTTCTCCTCTCTCACACATTGTCTGTCTCCTTATCTTTCTCTGTTACCTTGCACCAGCTCCCTGCACAGTCCCTCAGTGTCTGTTTCCTCTTCGTCCTCTGCTTCTTCATCATCTTCATCACGGCTGGTGCTGCTGTCTCTCTCGCTCTCGTCCATTCCTGTACTGCTCCACACCTCCATTCCTGCACTCATGCTCTGCTACGTCTGTCTCAAGTTTTTCTCTCTCTCCACAGTCTGTGCCAGACTGATTTATGACACGATCTGTCTGTCTGCTGCCTGTCACCACTGCTGTCCTCTAGACTTTCTGCTCACTAATGCATCTTTAAGCTCCCAGACTGCACATGCTGACATTGTTATTGAATCTTCTGAGTGTGTGTCACTGCAGCTCAGACTCACCTGGCTGCTCTGAGCCACAGGAGGAGATCAACTCTGAGAGGAGGAGAGGGGGCGGTGGCTGAAGGAGATTTAGGAGGATAGATGATAGGCCAGGGCATCTGTGTGTATTATTCTAGTCAATTTGAGTTTTAGATCATGTTTATTTATGAACACATTTTGCTAAATTACTTTGAAACAGCTTGTGTTATTGTGTGATGGAACACCCCTGTTCAAACACAATATGGTACCTTCCAGATTAATGTCATAATACTGCTGCAGCACAACAGAGAGACACTCCCACAGTCAGCACTTAAAATACTAAAACTTAAATTAAAAATTAAATAAATATATCTAGAAATATTTTGTAAAAAAAAAAAAAAGAAAAGAAAAACTAACAAAAATGACTTCACAAGCTAAAATGTAAAAAAAAAAAAAAAAAATCTGCCTCTCTCTATAAAGTTTTCTATAACATAGAAACAAACATTTTGAAAAATAGAATGTCACAACATTAATAAATTCTATAATAGTTAATAAATAATGCTAAAGTATAACTGCATATTCAGGAGTGTGCGCCAAAACTACAGCTTATCTGAACCTTAATGACACATTTTTTTGTCTATTTTTGAATAATCGTGTTTGGTAAAACATGGTTTTGGGGACATTTTTTCTGAATTTAAGATAATGTTAACATGTTAATGTTTTGTCTGATTTCCATAAGCAATAAAAAGAGAGAAAGTATTTTATCTAGTTTGTGTGTGAAATGAAAACCTAGCATTTAGGTTTGAAATGTTTAAAACACGTTTTATTTTAAATAGAGCTGTAAATCATTTAAACTTTTGTTTGAATTAATAACATGATATGATGATATATTAACTGGATAAATCAACATTTGTCCCTTAAATGAAGATAATTTAAAACGACCTTTTTTATGAGTAAACAGACATTTAGTCAATATATTGTTTGTTTTATTTAAAAATTAAATAAATAACTGACAGATGACTGAATCCAATCCAATGTCACTAAATCTGATCAGGTGTTAGTGATCCACACTTAACAAAATATAATATCTAATCTAATAAAACAGTCGTCTGATGCTAGATGACTTTCTGCCACAGAGTTATACACACATATGCCAATCCAATCATTTACCACAATCTGTTTTGAGAATGAAACGATGACCATAGCAAAATGGCAAATGCAGTGAATCAAGAACAAAAATTTTATCTCAGATCGAACACAGACTAGAAACGTATGTTTAGATATTTAGGCTAGAAATAACAGCTGTGTTTGGTCTACAGCCCACGTGAAGCCCAGGTACGAGAACATGTTTCCATGTCAAGTGGATTAGAACTAAATTAGCACCACCGTAAATCCATCAGAGCAGTCACAGAGCGATCTGTTTCCTTTTTCCATCATTTCAAAGCTGCAAAATAAACACTGGCTGTCACCACTACCGTCCTGTTTTTGAAAGAGTTCTCTTATGCTCACCAAGACTGCATTTATTTGATATGGTAAAAACAGTAATACTGTGAAATATTATTACAATAAACTGTAATCCCTAATCCTCAAAATAAATTGTATACATGAGTAGGGTGAACTTAAATGTAATAAATTAGTTCAGTCAAATTAGCTTTTATAAGTATTTTAGAACTTTCCTTCTTTTGAGTTCACTAAACTGACACATTTTAAGAAATCTGAACTTTCATAAAAATTCTAAAATTTCTCAAAAAAAAAAAAAAACTCAAATTTAACAGAAACTGGGCTGGAATTTCTATTTCCCAGCATGCTTTGCCATGACACTCGAAATTGAGAGTAACTGCTAAGTGTTATATAATGGTTTGGTTTTTTTTTTTTCTGTAAGATTAATGTTAAGTGGGAGATCTAGTAGTGTTTATTGTTTTGTTGATTTAGACATGTGTTTCTGTCATGTGAGTTTTATAATTTTATAATCACGGTGACAAGTGGAGCACGTGGCTTTGAGAACCGTTACATTAAATATTTTATATTGCTCTACTTATTCAATAATTGCAATGCTTTGGTAATAATACCACATGCACAAATTAGTAAGGTTACTTTTACAGCATTATAAAGTTAAAGCTAACTACATTTCTACAAATAAAATACTTAAATTGAGATGACACAACACTTTTAAGTTAAATGTTTGAATTAGCTTGTTTGCCAACTTGGGTTTACAGTGTCATGATCCTTCAGAGATCATTCTAATATGACAATTTGCTGCTCATGAAACATTTCTGTGACACTTTTGATCAATTTAATGCATCCTTGCTGAATAAAAGTATTGATTTCTATATAAAGTATCAATTCCATAAATGAAAGAAAATCTTATCTTAAGCTCTAAAAAAACGTTAGTTAGTTAGTGTTAGTGTTGAAGTATGATCTTTATTTAGTCATGCATTTTTTTTTTTTTTGTGGTCAATCAGTGATGCCACAAGATCACATCCATGAAACAAACATGAATTACTTTGGTCCATAAACACACTCCCAAAACTGCAGTGGCCTCAGTTTGGTCAGTGTGAGCAGCAGACAGATACTACATCAGAGCGGCTGACTGTCTGCCAGGCCACAGAGAGAAGCCACTGAGAACAGCAGAATGTCTCATTATCCTTAAGCAGGGAGATAATCCTGTTGATGGCATTTGCATCTGTGCTCTAAGAGGACGGGAAGTGGCTGGGATTACAGTACTGCTCTCCTGCAGGGTCAACAGTGGCACTCCAGCCTGTGAGACAGTGAGGCAATGGACTGCCATACCTTTTCACATATCATTTTATTTGATATAATACTTGTTGCTTCCTAAATGAAATAACCAGCTTTAACCGAGTGATGCAGGCATTACATATTTTTGTAGACCAAAACTTAGAAACAAGTTAGCATTTTAGCATTTCCATACTCACTAGTCCCCTTCTATAGCCTCAGTGTCTTTATAACAAGGATAGTATAGTTTGTTTATAACCCGGATTACATCTAGCATTTTACTTCTGGTGATTGTTATTAAAGGTTCAGAATGCATAAAAGTTAATTTTTGTTAAGCAGTGTTATTGCCAGTATCTATACTTTTATTTATTTACTTATTTGTATGTGTGTATATATATATATATATATATATATATATATATATATATATATATATACACATATATATATATATATATATATATATATATATATATATATATATATATATATATATTTTTTTTTTTTTATTTTTTTTTTTTTTTTTTTATTCATATATCTTATTAGTTTTAGTTATTTAAATACATCAAGGTAACTAAATGAAAATAAGGAATGTGACTTTGGAAACTAGCTGAAATAAAATAAGTAAATTTTTTTATGTTTTAAATCTAATAACCGTGTTGTAAATATGTTCAATACATGTAAGAATCATAAACTATTTTCTGCAATAATCCAAAAGCCAATAGAAAACTCTATTTGCTTTAGAACCAGGGTGATGTGAACTTCTGGGTTGGTTTACAAAAATACATAATCACTCTAGCACTTTATTTGTCATTGTAATGAAGCCAAAATGAATGCCTGGAATAATCCATTGTTGTGCCATACATTAAGTAAGTCAAATATTTTTTTGTTTTGTTTTTTTTTATTGCCGAACAGTCTCTTTTTCAAAGTTTGAAAAGTGGTTGGATTTAACAGAAATGGCAAAGCAGTAAAGTAAACTCAAACAGTGCGGACTCACAGAAGTACTTGAGAGTCTGGTCGATCTGCTCCTGTGTAAGTCCAAGAGGAGCCTCTGGTGGCAGCAGAGGTGTGTGCAGCCAGTCGTCATGCTCGTACCCGAACACATGGTCCGCCCGCAGGGTGTATTTGGGCAACTTTTCTGTCAGCAAGCTGACGATCTCCACCTCTGGCAGATCCACACTGGAGCACAGGTCTGAGTGTGATAAACATTAAGACAAACATTCACTGTCACTGCTCTTAATGTTCATTTGAATATATGACCTGAAAATATCTAATCTAACAAAGCTCCCATTCATTAATGTAAAAACAAAACACACATATAAAGATCATGTGGCCTAACTGAGAATGAAAATCACATTGTGTGAACATTTAAACATCTCTGCTATAATATCTTATGCAAGATGTCTTTTCAAGTTAAAAACTGTTATGTCTAAATTACTGAAGGTTGCAAAATAATGATTGAAAAAACATAATAGCTACTACAGCGCCCACTCTGAGCTTCAAGGATGCAGTATAATTAGAAAGCAACACATATAGGTACTTCCTTAAATAATTAGGTTTGTTCCACCTTTCCTGCCTTTGTCTGCTTTCTGTTCTGTTATGAAGGTAACACAACAAACTCATATCAGTGAACTACAGGCCCTAAAGAACAAGTGTAAAAAGGCTAGATGTGAACAATGTACTTTGTAGTACTAACCTCACTTATCAAAATTAAAATACAAAAATAGCTGCCAACTGTGGTTTGAGAAAGAGAATAATGTACTATTTAGGTTAGAATAGAATATAGAAAGCATTTAACTGGACAAAATCATGCAATGCAAGATGAGTGAGCAGTTACCAGTACATTTTGAGTCACACCAGCACTTAAATTCAGGGTTAGTATGATGTTTCTAATTATTTTTTAAAGAATGATCTACAGTAATGATCGTCAAGGCTGAATTTATTTGACAAGAAATACTTAAATAATTATAATAAATTGAAAAATGATTACAATTAAAAATAACTGTTTTGTATTGCACTTTATTTAAAATATAAATGTATTCTTTTTAATCATCATAATTATTTATTTATAAAAAAAAATTATCATCATTACTCCAGACTTCAATGTCTATCATATATCAATATCAATAAATATTTCTTATCATCAGTGTTAAAAACAGTGTGTGGCCTAATTTTCAGCTTTATCTTTGACAAACAGAAAGGTCAGAATAACAGTATTTATTTGGGAAAAAATGCCTTTGCTGTCACTTTTGATTGATTTTTAATGCATTCTTGCGAAAATAAAACCATAAAAAAAGTCTTACTGATCTCAAACTTTTGAACAGGCGTGTACAGCTAACAGATATTGATGTATCCTGGGAACAGTCGCACACCAACAAATCCCTTTCCTGTACCTGTGAGAGTGGAGACATCATGGAAGCCCTGTGCCGGTGGAGGGTCGTCCCTCAGGTTCCCAGGAGTGAGGCAGATCTCCTGGGCGAGGGTCCCGCATCCCTCTCCCTGCGCTCCATTGAGGATGAGGGGCCCTGGGGTCTCCAGGGAGGGCTGAGGGGTGCGTGCAGGAGGAGAAGAGGCAGATTCAGGGGAGTGAGACAGTGTGACAGGCCTGCTGGGGTTCAGGGTGATGGAGGAGGTGCACCCTACTGGATCAGAGGATGGGTGTAGAACAGGCAGACACACGTCCTCATGTGACCTAGTGAGGACAGAGAGAA
Source organism: Carassius gibelio (assembly GCF_023724105.1). Taxonomy (NCBI): domain Eukaryota; kingdom Metazoa; phylum Chordata; class Actinopteri; order Cypriniformes; family Cyprinidae; genus Carassius; species Carassius gibelio. The sequence continues at coordinate 16,130,026 of NC_068381.1, forward strand.
AGAGAGGAGAGTACACTGATATTAACAAACTGATTCTCAGTGTATTACAGAAACTCCCATATCATTTTCTAGTTAAATGAAAATAAAACGTATGAAAACAATAATGCACAGACTGTGTTCACTGAAAGCAGGCCATTGATTGTATTGTGTCACTGATGTGAAACTAGATACACCCTCAGGTCAATACAGCAGTGTTACTTTCAGCTTCATGTCTCCCAGTGAAAATGTCTATCAGATCCAGTATCAATTGATACACGATTTTAATAATTCAGTTTTTGGCCTATAAAATCATTCATGAGCTGTTCTGAAGCAAAGACCCTGCGGTGAGAATATATCACACGTTTCAGAAGATATTTGGATACAGGATGTGTTATGACAACAGAAGGTAATTGTATGCTAAAATATGATTAAACCAATAACAATCCCTCAACCATAACAATACTTTGCCAAAGCCCAGCTCTCGTCATAGTTTTAACATCCATCTAGAATTGTAAAATAAATAATAATAATAAATAAAAATTATTATTATTATAACACACACACACACACACACACACACACACACACACATATATATATATATATATATATATATATATATATATATATATATATATATATATGTTTTTTTACATACATAATAATTAATTGTTTGTAAAAATTATCAAATTACCAAGCATTGTTATCTGCCGTTTTATTTATTTATTTATTTATTTATTTGAAGAAATTGTTAAACAACACAAATACATGATAAAGATTGTTCTAAAAAGAAATCAAATTTCTTTAAACTAACACATATTCAGTCACTGAAAACAGATAAGCCTCATTTTAAGATGTTTACAGCTGAAAGGGGTGTATTATAGAAAGATAATTTAATAATAATTTTAATATAGAAGCTTTAGCTTTAACTTTTTACTTATAGCATTTGTATTCATTCTTACAAAGCTTGTAAGAAACATAAACATTTGTTGGTTGTAGATTTTTTTTTTTTCTGCAATAATCCAAAAGCCAATGGAATAATCCTGTTGGGTTTTTGTTCGAGGGAACCAGGGTGATGCTAAACTTCCTGGGCCGCCCTAAAAAATACATCACTGCAGAACTCAATACAAACTTTGCATTCCAAAAAAAAGCACTGCATCATGCTTTTGAGCACTATATTTGTTATTAGTTTTTAAATATTGACCCAGGTCGTAAGTCACTCTTACTTTCAGCCAGAGATTGTGGACTAGCTCAAGGTGACCGTACACAATACTGGACTCGCTGCCAACCAAACTCCTGCTAGAGGTGCCTACGTGTGTCCTTTCACATAGTCTCTAGGGCTCTCCCCATCCCAGGGAAAGAGAGAGGCCAATAGAGAGAGAGAAAGAGAGTGATAAAACAAGAGAAAGTGGGAGTGAGAGACAGAAGGAACAAAGAAAGTCTCTTTTTCAGCCTATCACAGCAGACACACTTGAATTACGGTTTAAGTCAGGGGGAGGGGCAAGTTCAATGTTCAGAAAGCATGTGTTTGGCTGAAACATGCACTCTGAACCGGCCGTCTCCTAGGAGACCTGAGGACTATGAACGTGTGGCTTGGTCACATGATGCATCGTCAGCGGGCTTTTATGGGCATGGGCTCATGCAAACACATAGACACGGATGTATGTATGCATGTATATTCTGTTCCACTCAACTCCAATAACTTGTTTTTAAAAGTCTATAAAGTTGAAATATTCAACAGTGTTGAATGCTCACTCTTCTTAATCCAGAAACTATAAATCACATTGTAAAAAAACAACAACAAAGAACACATTATCACTAATTCCCTGAATCACAAAGAATTAATCCATAGATAAACTATTATTAGAAGGATTTCTACTTGAAATTCAGCATAATCAACTTTTTCTGGTTCTTTCTTCTTCACTCTACAGACAACACTTTAACTACAAGCCACATAACATTTTTTTCAATCAAAATAAGTGCTAAAATCAAACCACTTTCCTCCAAACTGATCAATGAGAATCAGCCGTTTGAAGAATAAACTGTATAAACAGCTAAATAGGACATTTATCATAGGCACGGTTTTCCCGGATAAACCAAGGTTAATGCATTTGTCCTTTACCCTCTCACCTTCCGAGTAAATACACTTGTTGACTGATATGAGTTTTTTCAAGGCCAGTGTTAATGCCAATATCTCCAGGTGGCAAGCACTCACAGTAATATCAAGCTAGTATTTCAATAACGCAATGTAAAGTTATATACAGATATATATATATAATATTTACTCAAAATCAATAACATTAAAATATGCTGAAAAAGTGCGCTGACAAATAAGTTTTGCCGTATTTTTATATAGGCCTTATTGGTCAAAAAAATTCTTTAAAATTATGCAGATATGCAATGGAAGAAAAATAGGTCTATCTGAAAACTGCATGCGTATTATCCATTGACAAGGTTATTGATTCATTTTGGGACAGGCATATGGAAGAACTAATGCTTTTGGCAATATGCTAAAGGCTATTTCCAAACATTTTAAAATAGTAAATTATAAACAAATTAAACCATTTGGCTGATATATCAATCAGTAAATCGATCAATACCTAAATGGTCAAAAACAGAAAGAATCAGATCTCTACAAAAAAAGTCATCAATCAGTGGAAGGAAAACACATCAAGGAAAACAAGGAACTATAAGCTCATTTTCTGTTAATTTCTGGCAGTCACAAGAATATTTTCCTCTAATTTGCGTCAGCCAGATCAGGTTGATTACTGCCAATAAACCATGACAGATCAATCAAGGTGTGGTTGGATACAGATATAATGAGAACATTAAGGCAGTCTGCACAATCAAAATCAGATTAAATTATGGTTTTGAAAGATAAATTAAAATATTTCTGCTTGATATTCCTCAACCTCTAAAAGAGAACAGTTAATTTCATTAAACTCATGCAATGATGTTGACTCTCAGTAGCTAGATCAGGTGTTTTTAAAAGAGGTCTAAAGGAGAACCCCTGTCTCTGGCCCTCTGGTCTCCTATCACTGCTGTATCTGATCATATGTGCCAATTTATACAAACAAGCCCCACTGCAGCTGTCCTGCACACACTCTCTCTGAATAAAAAGGACAAAAATCATATTCTGAGCTTAATTATCAAAATTATGAGCTCAATATACAGTTAATAAAACACCGATGATGCAATATGCCACTGAAAAAAAGCATGTCCTGTGGAAGCATGTTGATCCAAACCAATATGAAAGTATTTTTTACATATTATAGTTACACAGAGGTTATAAATGTAAATTTAAGACATTTTAAAGGCCAAACAAAGAAATGTTAAGGAAACAATTGAAATGAACACAATGCACCAATATAATAAGTATTTTTATTAGCAAAAACAAAATACAACTTCTAACAGATCTCGACTGCTTTTTTAAATTCATGTTGGGGAAAAACAACCTATGATATAATGCCAATAGAATATGAAAATAACATTTATCTTCTGATAACAGAAAATGTACAAAAAGTCTAGGATTCTTGAATCAAGAATATGCATTTTCTTGAAAAAAACAAAGTTAAATTTTATGATTAAACCAAGTATAAATATCTGCTAATGGGCTCATTATGGACTTAAATCCCCATTTAGAGATATTTCCTCTTGTTTTGAACATGAACTCACATTATTTTGTGACTTCACATCTTCATTTTGCATCTCAAGAACGTAAATGTAACTTTATTAAAGGAAGTTAAGATATTTGTATTAGAAAATAAAATAATGAGGAAGACATTTATTTTTTGCAGTGTATGCAACATGGCTATAATTTAAGACCTTTTTAAGGCCTTAATTTGTGGAAGGGTGAATTAAGACTTTTCAAGGCCTTTTTAAGAACTGCACATGAAGAATCTTTATGTCACTTTTTCCTTCCAATGGCAGCACATCGACCATGTCTCTTATAATCTGTAAAGCTTATTTAAAAAAATCTTTGCTTACAGAATACAGGTTTGGAAAGATAAGAGGATGAGTAAACTGCCTTTACCGAGCCACATGAGACTTTAGGACAATGATGAATGTAGTCAATTGAATGTACATGGAACAATGTGAATGCAAAAATGAGATATCATGATCACAATAAGTTTTATTTGCTTGAAACCAAACACTGACTTTTCACACAGCTATAGAGTCGTGAATATGACATCACCTCCAACCCTTCCCTTTCTCTTTCTCTTGTGGTTTATTCAGCTTTTCACCTCAATGTAAATCATACCTCACAAAGAGCTGACTGCGTGCATGTTACACATTAACCCGAGGACATGAATAATAAAATGTCCTGCGTGCTGAACTGATGCACTCTTTCTGAACTGCAAATAAAAAGTGGTGGCTCATTAAAGTTCTTCTTCTAAATGCGGTTTCCCAAAGATGATGTAGTTATATGAGATCTGAAATATGAGATAAGATATCAACAATCATGCAGTAGCAAGAAAGCAAACACATGATGGTTGGTGCTGGTAAGCTGGGCACTTTAAGAGGTCAAAGTTATGTTATAAACGTGATTAGCTGATCTGCTTCGCTTTCACTCTTGCCTAAAAGCAAAAAGGAAATAAATATTATTCCAGAAAACTTCTGCTTCCAGTACAGTTGGATAAACAATGCCATAGTTGATAAGGTAACTATAACTAACTTCTACAAATAACAGTTTCCTTCAGAAACCATTCTAACATGCTGATTAAGAGCTTAAGAAATACTTCTCATATCAATGTTGAAAACAGATGTGCTGCCTAATATTTTTGTGGAAACCATAATACAGGATTATTTGACTCAAAGAACAGCATTTGCCTGCAATAGAAACCTTTTGAAAGAATGCAAAAGTCTTTACTTCCCCTTTTGATCAATTGAATGCATCTTTGATGAATATAAGTATCCATTTCAATACTGACCCCAAACGTTTAAGTATGTTTACTATAATCACAGGATACCACTTGTCAAATTTAGCAATGACCAAAATGTTCTTTACTTATTCGAGTACCCCACATTCCTATAAGACACAAATAAAATGCAAAACTCTACACAGAGAAAACAAACACTAATGCAGACCGCACTGATAGCAACAAATGTCGTTTTGGCCACACAGCAGTAGATGACTACTTTTCAAAAATATGACTAAACATGACTTATTTATCAAACTAAACACGAATTAAAGTTTGTAAAAAAAAATCAATAAATGTGTCATAATTTCCTCGTCCTCATTTCATTCTAAAAAACCTTTTTTTTTTTTTGTGCAACATAAAACAAGATCATTTGAAATGAAAATAATTATATTTTTAAAGAAATCACTGGGCTCCAAGTGTTTGGTTACCAATATTGCTCAAAATATCTTTTTTTGGTGTTTTGCAGAATAAAAAATCAATATTGGGTGAACTATGCCATTAAGAAAAAGACTTCTACGCCCCTTTTTAAAAGTATCTTTAGAGCTGAGTCCTCTGACTATTAATCCTCCTGCATTACACAATGCTGTGATATACGTCTTAATAACAGCGTGCAAATCTCTGAAGAGCTACAGCTATACATTATGATACATAGCATTTGTGGAAGTCCTTAAATAGTCATTTACATACCGTAGTTATTAATTTTATTTAGTCTCACACTCTGAATTGAAGTATCTTTTTGTAGTGTTATTAATAGAACAATCATGATCTTGTGTAACTGAATCACAAAAACTAAACGGCCTGTAAACAAACAATGATGTATCACATTTCCGTGTGGACTGATATCAGTTCAACAGCAGAAGACAGCACACTTACTTCCTGTCTTCTTTCTGTTAAGGCTTTCTGCAGTCTCTCTAACAATAGTTGGACACCAGGCAGACTGCACCAAAGATGCCCATTTGTGTTGTATTCAATAAACATCAATAGTATCACAGCAGCAGGCTGACGCTCAACTGAGGGTCCCGTAACAGGACATAAGAACAGAGGAGAGCTACAACTGAGAATCAAAAACATGAAAGAAGTTTAGAGCTACTTACAGCAACGGATAGATGATGTCTGCATTGAGTGAAAGCAGAGCCGCTGTCCCGGGCCGACAGACGATAGGTCACACACAGGAGCCCGTGTCCTTCTTCAAACTGTCCTTTACACCTGCTTAAGGTTGCCCTGCCTTGTTCTGCTTACTCTATCAACTGTCTTGTGCACTGAGACGACTTTGTGAACGGAGAGATAGAGAGGGTGGAGTTAGTAAGAGGAATGGGTGGGAGCAAGAGAAAAGAGAGAGAGAGAGAGAGAGAGAATAAAGAAAGACAATCTGTGAGTCAGCATTTTGCAGCTAATACAGCTAAGAGCAGTTTCACCACTGCCATGTCGATTTAATCAAATAGCTCTGATTACTTTATGGAATCAATCAGATTTGCTGATTAATTGAACCTAACCATTTATTTTACACTCATAAATGGTTTCTGGACACTTTAATACTTTAATCCATAATTAAATTGCAATGCCTTATTAGTTTTATAATAGTACCTAGTAAATATCAGAATATTTTATTGTGTGCATTCAGAATATATATATATATATATATATATATATATATATATATATATATATATATATATATATATATATATATATATATATATATATATATATATATATATATATATATAATGTCTAAAATGTCACTTCTAACACAACATTTTAATGGGATATTGATGAATACTGAAAGCTCAGTTACAAATAGCATTTAACATTTTTTAGTTCAGAACCAAACCTATAATGGTTTACTCCCAAACCCAGTGTTTCATAACAACAGCTGGCTGGAACATTTATGTGATATCACGGTGGCTCACATAATTCAATATCAGTGTTTTGTTTTTCCAAATAACAACTTCAAACAGGAACACATTTCTTATTTCTCCTCATAACGTTTTCCTGACGAGTCCAGGATCAGACGCTGTCCTCTGAGTCACCAGTGCTTATTTTAACAACATCCTGGAAACCTGGTCTATGTGCCTGTTCCTTCTCTTCCACAACAATAGAAGCAAATGCACAAACCGCAGAGTTCCCGGTTTTGCATTGATGGCGAAGGCTTTATTGAGGAGAACACGACTGACAGCAAATCAGAGAACAGGTGCGGACGGGCTTGGAGAGCCAAATCTCATGCTGTATTTAAATGAATCCATTCAGGGGCCATTCAGGGAATAATGGCCATGTTTACAAGCATGTTTTCCAATTGAAATCCATATTCTAATTAACCATTTATTCCAAACAAGTATGCAACAATAACAATCTGAAGAAAAAAAATAATCATGCACAGTAAATTAACTTCATTCACACTCAAATTCAAAAAATGTAGGTCATCAATGAAATGTAGGTCACCATCATTTGTTCATGCACAGATACTTAAAGAACAAAAACAATTATATATTATGTACATATATTTATATATGGTGTTGAATTTGCAGATAACTGGAATACTGGTTTATGGCAATAAGGTATTTTACATGACTCAAAAATAATTGTAATATGACCACACTTTGATTAATAGTAGAATATTCTTGCGCATGCAAACATTCAATGAATCTGTTCGGGTGTGTCTGCACCTGTCTGTCACTGTTTTTCTTTCAGTGGGAAAATCTACAGTGACCTGTCCTAAACTCAGGGTAAAGTCCATCGCAAACAAAACACTCTAAATAAAGGGATTAAAACTCCATTAGCCTACAAATACATGGGAGATGAAGACATTTTGCCCACATTCATGTTTATCATTTCCCACTTGTTTTACTCCAGTTGATGAGTAAGGAGAATCTTCGAGCATATGACATGTACTTTAACATCTTCCCTGCTAATAGGGAATGCTCTTAGAGCTTTGGCTAGAACTTTTTAGAATCTTCTGGCAGTCTTAATCAAATAGAAAGTCCTTTCAAAGTAATCTGGACTTTAAAGGCATTGTTAACCAAAGAAAGTTACAGCCTAACTTTTTAAATGATATTGCCATTTAAATGATTTTAAATGAATTGCCATTTTTGGGTTAACTATCCCTTAAATAATGTTCTCAAAATGTTAGGGGAATTTTTTTTTTTTCTTGCATCATTCATGTGTTTATATGTTTTAGCTGAATGTTACTTGTTTCAAAACTAACATTCTATTGACGTTTGCATTTTAAAGAAAAGTTTTAAAAACGTATTTAGAACCGTCAGAGAACATTCAGAAATATGAGAACATAAGCCAAACGTCTAATATACGTCGAATATATTTCTGTCAGCAGGGATGTCATAGTCTATATTCTCTCTAAATAATACATAACTACTAAAAGTGCAATAGTTTATTATCTTAAACCTCATTTCTAACCCCATACAGGGGAAGTCCGGGTCCATGTTATTTTTGTAAGGGCTCAGCACCGGACTGCAGGAAACGTGGACAAGGTGCCAGACACAACTGCCCCTACTCTATGTGTCATTCAAAACAAGTTTACTTAGCTAATTTAAAAAACTCACAGCGGACACGTGACACTTCTCTATGGCAAAACCTTCCATGCGTTATAACTGAACCGTATTTGGTACTGAGAAAGTGCAGCAGATGAAAAAAAATCACGTATTTAGTCTGTATTAAACATCAAATGCACGTGAATATTTCTAATGAACATTTCTAAGCCTATATAAACAACACAAGCAAGTGAACAGTAGATAAATGCATGAGTAGAGATGAAAAGTCCCACCCTGCCAAACAACGGAACAGTCGCCTCTCTGTCCAACTTATTCGCTTTACGAACCAGCAGCCAAACAGTTTATTTTATTGACAGTTTATTTGTAAATGCGTGAAACTTACTTTGTCTTGTTTGTCCTCCTTTGTCCATGTATCGTTCGGACTTGGAGTGAAGCACCTCGAGCTGTCAGAGCCTCGGGTCAGGTCCGCCGTGAACGCGCTTTGACTCGGGAGCTCCATCAGAGGTCGCTCCATCACTGAGGAATGTTCAGCTGTTCATCTAAAGACAGTGCATCAGAAGAGCTGCTGTCAGGTCACCTGATCCATGTGAGTGGACTGAAGTTCCTTTGTTACAGAGTACAAGAAAATGCAGTTAAATTGGTCTATTTTTACCATTTATCTCAATGGTATTACCCGAATTTTCCCTAACCTTGATGTAAATTTTTTATCCAAAGTTAACCTACTAACTGTGAAGGTGCATTTTATCATTTAACATACTTCCTATGTTTTACTGTCTGTGTTGCATGAGCATTTTTTATTTTCTTAATTAAAACTGTCTTTCAGGTCATTGCAATACTGCATAAGAAACCTACAACCCTGTAGCCTATTGATTGTTATGGATGTTCAGTTTTATTTTGTCGTTTATTTTTTTCATTATGCTTTTATAATTATTATTATTATTATTATTATTATTATTATTATTATTATTATTCTAATTGGCCTACATTTAGAAGTTTGGGTCAGTGTGATTGTATTACTTTTATTGAAAGGAAATTAATACTTTTATTCAGCAAAAATATTAAGCAACACTAAAAGTGTTTTCAACATTAAGAAATCATTCTTGATTCTTGAGCAGCAGCAGCATATTGGAATGATTTCTAAAGCATCACGTGACACTGAAGACTGGAGGGCTGGCTGCTGAAATTTCAACTTTGCATCACAGGAATAAATTACATTTTAAAATGTATTTAAAAAAAATATGATTTAATAGTTGTAATTATATTTCCCAATATTACTATTTTTACTGTATTTAAATTGGTAAAATCAGGTTAGGCTACAGGTAGACTTCTCAAAAACATTAAAAAAATATTGCAGATCCCAAATGGTAATGTATATTGAAAAGTTGTATTTAAATCTTATATTTTTTAATTCCTTTTATAGTTACAAATAAATAGTACATTTATTTATAAAACCAACACGAACAATATACATAGTCATATTCCATCGAAATATGCGGTAGCATCTACACTACAAGTCATGTCTTAAAAATGTTTAATGGCTGAATCAAACTTGTATGCAGAAAATGTATGTTGTAGAAATAACACCTTACATTACTTTACATACTATATTGTTTGCAAAAAGAGACATTTTAACTAAGAAAAGTTATAGTCTCTATTTCAGATCCTGTGGTGTTTGAAGACAAAGTTATGCTCTTTCTACCATCCTAGTATTTGTTTTATTTTTAATAAAAGTGGCAAGGGTATTTATAATAAGGTTTGCTTTCAAAAAGGGTGTACTTTTGTCCACTCATTTATTTGTTACCCATGCATTTTGCTCCACACAGCTTTACGAGTCTCCTGCAAAACAATCCTTTACCGCTTAATCAATCAACAAAGACTGCAATATTAATAATGCTTGCTTTCATTCACATTAATTACACGGGTTTGAAAGAGCACTTTCCTCCAAGCATGTCCATATGTCACTTGTCTCTTATAAAACAATGATGCCATTGTCCTCACTGAGGCATGTCAGTGATCCTCTCTAAAGAGTGCTTAGCTGAATAGACGCGGAAATGCATGTCCATGTCTGCTGCACATGTTGAGCTATTTTGGCTTCATGAGCTAAGCATGAAAGGCAGCTTGGGAATGCTGACCTCTGATCCCCATTCAGACTATAAGGCTTTTCTGTAATATTGACCACAAACCAGAGATTTTGTATTTGTTTTATTTTGGGTTTTTAATATATACTTTATTTGTGCAAATATACACATTGTTAATGCACAACAAAGATCTAACTGCTTTTATATATATCTGTGTGGCACTGTCCAGTTCTGAATCATCATGAATAGATCCCAAGCATCTGTATTGATTTAGGAATGAAACCTACATATGTCAAAAAGCAGAAGCTGTTTTTAATCTAAAGTAATTTACACTGATCCAACATGAACTTTTAATCTTATCTTATGCTAAACTTCCAAATTTATTTTGACTTATTGTTACTGCTGTCATTCTTTGAGCATAAAGGAGTGGCCCAGCCACACCCTCGCCCTCCTCCACCCCTTTCTCGTTTTTCACTCTCCCTCCTTTTCCTCTGAACTATGTTTTGCACATTTGTAAACAGTAATTTATTGTAATTAAGGATCACTCACTCCACAGCTATTAAGACGTTGCCAAATGCGTCACAATTTTCAAATGTAACATTTTCTGAGAACCTTCTCAGATGTAACAGAACTACAACTGAGCGAGTGTTTCAGTATACAAATATCTTATATGATCTATACCGGTAAATCAGGATCATTTAGTCTTGCAGAAGATCTTTAAGATGTATAGGGATATTTGCTTATATACAATATTATTGATTCTTAACACTCTTACAATTAGATAGTTAACAAACACACTTGAAATTAAAAATAATTATAATAATTATAATATTAAAAATGATAGTTTCACTTTTGGGGATTGTGTTTTGAATGTGGAATTTGTTGAATCCTAGAAGTGTAATTTGAAATTAAAAGTTCTTTAAATGAATTGGGTGAGTGTATAGTTTCAAAGGTGATTAGACAGAGTTTATCATATTGCGTTGTCTGAGAATTACATGAGTCACGACGTAGCGCCTTGTATGTCGTAATGCCTGCCAAGGTGTGGCCACTGACATGAATATGCCCTTAAGGTAGAAGATCTCCCTATGGAGTCAAAACAGGACCATATATACTTCCAAAAGAATTGAAGTATTGCAAAAGAAAATAAAGTTTTGCAAACTAAAATTAAAGTATTGAGAAAAAATAAATGCGATTTTTTTCAAATAAAAATAAGAATTGGAAAAGAAAATTCAGGAACGCGAGAGGAAAAAGAGTTTTGCTAAACAAAAATAATTGCAAAAGAAAATGAAGCATTGCAAGAATTTTTATTTTTTTCTTATTTTGGTTTAGCCATTGACATCACTTCCAGGGAGGTGTGCCCAGGCCTGTTGTACACGCCCCTTCCCTTGACTCCACCCTGTGTTAAAACAGTGCCAGAAATTCAGAGATTGAGATGCAAAGAAATGTGAAGCGAAAAACAGTATTGTACACTCAAACTTGACTGCAATACAAAATAAAGGCAGCGAAGCAAATAAATTAATAGATATGGCCATGGAAAATATATATTGCAAAATCATTGTTTCATTTAGACTATATTTTGCAATTCTTTGTTTTTGTTTGCAAAAAGCACATTTATTATTTCTCAATACTTTAACCCTCTTGGCGCCACGGTCGAGTTTACTCGACAAGACTGAATAAAACGGCCGATTTTGTCAAATAGGGTGTCAAATTTCATGCAACCTACCCTGCACCAGATAGCAGACATGTAATACATCATCTCTGACTCAGGAAAAAGTCATGCTCCTATACAAAATCTTAGAGATAGAGCGCATTGAATCAGTGCGAAAAAAACGGAGCTAGTGTGAGAGTAAGCCATTTTATCTGACCAATATTGTCAACGTCAGCGAGTATTGGCATTAGATTATTATTATCATTATTATCTTATGGCATCAATAAAGCTTCAATAAAGCCGCAATGAGGTGTTGGGACTTCTATTCGCGGACACCAATTCTGAAGGGAATCTGCATTCAGAAGATGACGGTGATACTGAAAGTGAAAGTATAGCCCTACACCAAGCACAAACGGTGAATCCTTTGCCCAATGTAAATGGTCCTTTGCCAAATTTCAGAGGTGTGAACAATGTTTGCAGGGGTTAGAGTGTTCATTGCGAAATTAGCAGGCGTGTTATTGTTGCGGGGACGAGGCGGGAGATTTTTACCACGCTAGACATGTATAATTTGTCTTCTGACCGCACCTCTCCGCAATCGCGGGGAGAGTATTGTAGTGGAGACTTTGTCTAATGCCACTGGGTATTTTAGACAAGGTCAAAGTATTCATGAGACAGTTAGGAGGCAAGGTGGGGAGTCGCAATGACACTGACACTAGTCCGAGATGTGCACACTCTGTGCGTGCGCGAGGCAGATCTGGCCTCGCTGTTCACAGCAGAAGCAGAGGCGATGCCGATGTGACACGGGGATATAGCTTTTGAACTAAACAGGTCTTGTCTACTTGTATTTGTGTGTCATGTGAATAATATATATGTGCCCCATACATGGAATCAGAGTGCCTGCTGTATGTAGTAAATTGAAAATCCCAACCGCTACATGCATTCGGTTTGTTTTTTTACCATTTATTAGTAATGATTTACACAGTTTGTTTACTACTTACTATTTACCTGAGCATTCAGTATTGTGCAATATAGCACACAGAAGGTGAGGGAATATTTTTTGGGGGAAAGAAGTGCTGCATTTTATTATTTAAACGTGACTTTTCATGAAAATTCTATAATTCGAGATGACCACCCCCATATGACGTCATAATATGCAAATTAGATGGGAAAATAAAATCCCTACATAAACATTGGGTCATCCTTAATATTTTTATAATTGACAGAAAGTCTCTATCTTTAATACATTTTAAGATATAGCCTTTTGAAATTAAGATGTCAAAATCGAACGTTTTAGGAAAAAACCTCTGGTGCCTAAAGGGTTAATTTTCCTTTACAAAACTTTATTTTCTTTTGCAAGTATATGTGGCCCAGTTTTGACTCCATATCTCACTAGTTTTGAGACCCACATGTAGAAGCACATTTGAGAAGCATATGACAGAAAATGATTTGGAAAAGTATCTCTATAAATCATAAGAGATAAAAAAAAAGGAGACGAATCCTTATAAATGTTCACAGACAAGAAAAGACACATGGCATACATAAGAAATATTGTATATAGGGCTACATGATATATGAATGTTGAATTCAGTATATATTTTTTTTTTTCTGACACCAATTCCCAGCAAATGTTTTTACTGAGTGTATTGATGTTTGACAGTATTGTATGCAAAATAATTAGCGCTGATACAAATACTTTGCACTTTGAAATTTACATCATATATATATATATATATATATATATATATATATATATATATATATATATATATATATATATATGGAACTAATCGTTTTATAAATAATATAGGCTAGCCTATATACAGGATTCAACTTTTATTATTTATTATTATTTTATTGTACAATAAAAGTAATATCTTATGCATGTTTTGAAACGTGTGTGTGTGTTGCATATTACGCCATGATGCTCAACTAAAGCAATCAGGTGTCGATTTGAAGTGTTTTTGGAGTGTTTAAGTGTCCTGAAGCGCAGTGAGAGTGCGGGGGTGTGGGTTTGGGTGTGGTGCGGGACTCTATAGTATCGGGGCGGAGCTCTGGAGGAGACTTTGCCCTCTCCCCATCGCACACAGTTCACCCTCATCTGAAAGCGAGAGAAGTGTCACACTCCCAGGAACTCTGTTACCGCGGTGGAAAACTAAAAGACTCTCGGATCGCTGTTCGGAGACGAGGGTTTAGAGGTAAACGCAAATCTAAGTTTATTCAAGAAGACGCTTTTGTTTTTGTACCTTCGTAGTTAGTAAAACCTCATCTGTTTTTATCCAGTCTATCCGATCGACCGTATAAAGCAGCCATTGATTCGTAGTTGGGTCTCTTGGGAAAGTGAGCTGTTTTGTCGGTGTTGGTTTACTTAACCTGTGCGATACTCGCTCTCACTTCCGTGTGTCCGGTTACTGCTGATCCGCCTTTTATTTCGTTAAATGCTCGCTATTTCATCGTACACATCATAGTTGTTATAAACATTCAGCTGTATATAAACTACTCGGGTGCGTTTATTATTACACAACAAAGAAACACAAGCAAACGCCCCACATTCGCAAAAGTCAACTGTTGGCATTAAACATAAGGTTAATAACACGCCTGCTCGCAATCTGACATATAAATTATATATTAAACATTAAAGTACATACGATAGACTTGGAGGAATAATTCATACAGTGGTTAAAATTCTGTTCTTTACTCAACCTCATATTCAAAACCTTTTCTTATGTGCAATAAATGCAAAAGGGAGATTACGGTCTCAGTTACTGGTCGTCCTCACTGTATTAAAAAAAAGAGTCAACTTTCTAAAATAATTTCTCCAAATAAATTTCTTTTCTCAATCGCTTCGTCTTTCATGCGCCTGTCAGCTAAATCAATTTTAAACAAAATACTTTTTAGGTGTAAATATGTGATAACTTGATAAATAATGACAGTATCCTACATACATTTTCCTCATGCAAAGATGATTTCTGTTTATGAGCGTTTAGCATTTAGCCTTATAGACTAACTTTTGTGTTTACTGAAACAGTTTGTGAGCATAGTATTAAACTTTATGTGTACTAAGTATACATATTGTCCAACACTTTTTATTTGACACTTTAAATGACAGAAATGATGACAGATATTGGCAGAACTATCAGAGAAATTCATATTTTCTCTAATGTGATTTTGTATTTTTAATTATTTTGTTACATTATACAAAGTATAACCTCAAACAGTTCATATTGATGCGTTCTGTTGACATATAAACACTGGTTTTGAAAAACAAAACAAAAACAAAAGCATGTTTTAAATACTGGTGTTGCCACACCTGTGACACAGGTTGTTCAAATGAAGTGTGTTAAAGAGCCTGGTAAAGTCTTATGCACATAAACTACTAAAGAAAACCTAGTTAATCTAACACATCTAAATCATAAGTTATTCATGCCTCTGTCTGTTACATTATTAGTCAGGGTCTTGCATGAATGCATGTGTCTAAGTAGGGCTGTATCATGCTTTATTGAAAAGCTGACTTATCTTCACTAGTTTCATTCTGAGAGATAAGATACAATCAGATTTTTCTCATATTTAAGTTACCGCTAATTTTGAGTGTATACAAAGTGTCAAATGTTAAAACTGCCTCAGAGGAAATGATGTTCCTTTATCATACGTCCTTTTCCTGTTTGTCTGTTTAGCAAGGAAGCAAAAAGCCATGTTCTCTGCGAGTGGTTTATCACTTAAAGAAGCAACTAAATTCCACAGAGTTTAATGACATGGATTTAGCAAGCCGTTTTGGGCCAGCTGAATTTCATTTGGTTTCTGAACGGCATCGACATGCACTGCTGGCTCTCAGTAAGAGGATGAGTGTGATGTGTGTTTTCTCACTTACAGAATCTGAAATAAATACAGACAGATGAAGGACCAAATAGTCTATTTATATATTTGTATGGCTCAGGTGCAGTAAGATATTAACACAGACAGGACGTGGCATTTGCTCTTTGTTGGGAATTCCTGAGTTGTGCACATTAGCAGTGCAGTCAGAGGCCAGCTGGTTGCTTTACCGACTGACTGGAGTTGGTTTAAGATGAGATTTACAGCATTTGGGCTCACACATAGCCATTAATCTCCCTACAGGCACAAATCCCTGATATTGTCCTATATTAGGACAGCAAGGGGCAGCTTGATCCCCTCTTCATAAATACACTTCAGAGGGGGCTAAGGAGATTACCCATAAGCACAGTTTGCTCAGGATGTCTGTTTGCTTATATTTCACAGGTTTTATTTATTTATTTATTTGAGATCGATTAGCATCTTAATTACTCAATTTCTACTGCTCTGCCTTTCTGTATAAAACATATCTTTAATGAATGTGGAGTGAGATCTGTAGCTATATGACATCTGAGGTGAATGACCAGCTGGCTGAGATGGATAAGATGGGCTGGTTGTTTCACAATCTGTACAGGGTCAAGCTAATAGCTCTTGAGGAATTTTTTAGGTTAGTTGTGTTATAGACTTGAATCTCACTGTAGAGGGCCATTCACACCAAGGTCGATAATGATAAAGATAACTATAGAGTGCTGCAGTGATGATAAAAAAAAAAACATTTTCACTGAAGGTTTGTTTTGCAAGAGTGAGATTATAAACACAAGAAGGCTGTAAAAGTGCACTAGTTAGTAGGTAAGTTTATGTGTTTGGTGTGGTGACAATTAATATCATGGACAACCTCTGTAGTCCCATTTAGCCACTTGTTAGCAATTGCAATTTTTATAAAATTGTGCATGGGGTATTATTGCTGTATTTTATATCGTAGAATAAAACGTGAAAATATCTTGATCTTGCGATACCACCATAGACTTCATTTCAGGTATTTAACCAAAAACCCATTCAAAAAACCCCTGCTGATTTCAGGACAATAGAACCGGAAGTGAAAAAATGCGAACTTGTTTCCATGTTTTGGCCAACAAAAATATATATCCTGCCCCTGCAAGAATCTGTAAAGTAATAATAATCATTTAATCGAATTAAAACTGGGACACAACTATACGATGACACAGAGGAACAATATTGTTTGAACAAGTGGTTTTTCAGCTGACAAACAATAAAAACATTGACAGCCAATCAGAATCTGTCCGAATTTAAAGAGCTGGAGCATTTACAACAAAACTGCATGCCTACTGCGCTTCTAATTAATTAAACATATTTTTTTGCATTGGTAGAGACACTAACAGAGTTATCTTTATTCTCATATTTCTTGGTGTGAATCTGTCTTAATACTCTGCCTGATATATTGAGTAGCAATGGAATAACTCAAGTATGATTCTCACTTAATTATATGGTCGTATGGTCTCTCTCCAAGACCTCTTTGCACACTGGTATCTTTTCCAAAACTCGGTGGGCGGTCAGCTGAGCTCTCATGAAATTTTAACAAAGCTCTCCTAAGATGTCAGTTAAAACTCGACACCAGCACGGACCTACTGAATTAACACAGAGGAGTCACAAAGGAGTGTAGTAGGCCCTCTATCCCCTCCCCTTCGTTTTTATATCGAGTGGAATTTGAGGAGTAAAATTCCACTCAATATAAAACTAACCTCAACTAACCTCATATCCTGACAGACGGAGTGAGAAAAGTGAGTTTAACACTGCATAACATGAATAATTGAATGTCCCTGTGCTGGTAGCTAGAAGAGGGAAGTTGCAAACCCTAGAAAGGAAGTTCAAAATGTATTAATTAAGTGTGATTTGATCCGTTTAAAAGCTTTTGGGTGATGTTTTGGGCAAAATATATATATATATAAAAAACACAATCCTGTCCACTGTTCCTGTAAAGGAGGGAGCAGCTTTGCTCAACATGAGTAAAAGTTGTGGGAGGTTCTGGACATGTATCATCAAGACAGAACATCTCCACTCCTTAAATCAGGGCTCAGGAGGTGTAGTGTAACTGGAAGGGAATTTTCGCAAGCCAGAGAGACAATCTCAGGCTAATAAATAATCGTTCTAAAATGCCCTCCATTTAATTCTATTTGGTAATGAAGAAACTTCCCATAGTCCTTTGTAATGGTTGATTTGATCTCAGTTGACCCCTAGAAGTTGAAATAACCTGTATAAAAGATGCAACAACCTTTTCAAGCCAAAGTCTCTAGAGTTTAGTATTATACCAGCGAGTCAACAACATCTTCTGGCTGATTAAGTTCATTTTTGGCTGCAAGGGAACTTGCATCACAACGTAATGTACTTTAAAAAAATAAATAAATATATATATATATATATATATATATATATATATATATATATATATATATATATATATATATATATATATATATATATATATATATATATATATTAGCGAATATTAGCCAGGAACAAGTATGTTAGTTAAATTGTGCATCTGTCTATATATTGTTTCTGTTTCGTTTCTAGTTAAAGCCTATTTGTACTCTGACTCTTCATAAAGCAGTAGCCTTCTTCTCCCATCAAACATTAACCAGGTTGTCTTCCTGAGTCAAACTTGCTCCAGAATACTGTAGTATTCCTCCAAATCTTTTCAGATTTATGCACACCCAGCAGGGTTTGCCCCATGACATCTCAGACTAATGAAATATTCAACAACTATCACATTGCATAGCTCAGTTGTGCTCTACAAACTCATGCATAACTATGACGAAGTAGCTTTCCTCCTTTCTCAGGAAGAAATTGCACAATGGTCTAAAATGACGAAATTTACGAGAATCACAGATACCTTGATTAATTGGCTTTCGTCTATTTCTAATGATGCATTTTAAAAACCAAGAGGGGTTGAAACTTGTTGAAAATGCTGGTAAAATGGCGGAAACTCTTGTCTCGGATAATGCCCCACTTACCGTTTATGCCTTGGCTAATGACTTTAATGACAATAACATGAATTGTTTCTGATAGTCCATCAAGCCACAGGCAGTCACACAGCTGTGCACGTTCATGACCTCTTTCATCTCATCTGGCCTAAAAAAGAAGAGGGATTATGGGATAGCGGACATCTTGAATATTTACATGATACTGGAAATTAGACGTACAGGTACTCACTGCTCCTATCGCATATCTCTTAATCTATCATGCCGAGCTGAATATAGACACAAGCATGCAGCGCAAGCATTATACTCGCTCGTTTGCTAATGGCCTTTCTCTTCCTGTCTGTGTTAATCTAAGCACTTATTGCAAGTATCACTCATGACCAAATGCACACCGTTTAGTTTTTAAACCATATAAATGGAATAGTATGGAGCATCTGCAGCAGTGTATCAGTGAAGCTTCATGCATTGTTGCATTTATGCATTAAGAATGATTTACACCCAACAACCACTTAGTTAGTCTAGATATTTTAGCCACAATACTTTTATTAGCATGCTAATGCTAATTTACTCTCCTCATGCCCCCTAAAAATTAATTTTTTGGTCCTAATTATCACATATATTTGTAATCATTAATCATTTTCTTTTCTAGACCTGCATGTCATTTATTGCTGCTAATGGTTTAGCTTGCCTGGATAGCTTTGCTTCAAGATGCAAAATAATCATGATTATGTGTTTATCAATTAACTTCAGAGATGTGTGCTCTACTGCAGTGCTGTGCAACATGAGTTGAATATGCATTTTTTTGTGTGTGTCCATTTGCCACAAAATGAAAAATGTATTGAAGCACGTGATTGTACTGTTCTAGTGCAATGGAAAGTTATTATGAAGAGTTTCAATTCAGATAAATGGGTACCGATGCAATCTTAATGCATTTGCAGTCAGAAAAATGTTATGCAGGGGTTTGTTTTATTGATAGGTAATTTAAAAGATATATATTTATGTATTTCCTGTTACATTGCATTAGCAAAGCTATATATTGTTCTGTGGTGGTAAATTTCTGTGAACCAAAACATGACACTTTTTTTTTTTTTTTTTCATTATATGCCTTGCAAAATGCAAACAGTCCTCTCTAGTAGCTATCCATTATTCTGAGGGTGTGCAGCCATAATCAGAAATGCACATTACAACTCACCCGGTTCATTTGAGCTCCTATGATAACTGTGTAATTGGATGTGCTGTTTGATGGATCTGCATTTTGAGAGGCCTGTGTGTGCATTTTGTTTGGGCTTAAAGAAACTCGCGGGCCCTAGTCAGTGCAGACCACCTGCTCGCCCACTTGCTGACTCTATCGGAAGCAATCTGAGTGTCTGGGGAGATCTCAAACACTGCAGGCTTTTAACAGTATGGGCTCAGCTGGTAGCTGACAGGTCACAAAGTCATTAACAGTGTGTGTGTGTGTGGGTGTGTGGGTGTCTTCTACTGTGTGGGTGGCTTTGGATTTCATTCATACTACTGTTCTGAATTAAAGCTATGAGGCATAGCAGCTGTATAATCTCTGGAGACTGACTCCTAAACCAATATGGCTGCTTTCTGGCAGTAATTCAAATGTAAATGGTAATGGCTCATTGTGGAGACTTATTGATCACTCTGTGATGTATTTTCCTTTTTTGCCCTAAAATAGTGTCAAATATCGTGTTAATTCTTTCATAATTTAGAAATGTTAAAAATATGTATATATGAATATTGAAACTTTTTTTGTTTATGATGATATTAAGACCTTTTTATCACACCCAGATGTTTTAAAGTAAACTATACCAAGTACAATAAGCACCTCTTCACATAAAAATACTTTAGTTAATAAATGATTACAGGTGAAATCCACTTTATAATGACAATAAAAGAAGATGAAATCGATATGCATAAAATGCATTGCATGTTTGAATTGCATTTTATTGAATTTTTGAATGCATTAATATAAATTAATGTCATGGCATTGACACACATGATCAATTCTGCAACACTACTGAAAAGCTTCACATATCATGTCTCGGAGTAGAAGACCGCACACACCTGAGTCATATCAGTGGCGCTCCCTGTCTGTGCTGAGGGCAGGGTAGATTGAGAGAGAGATTATGGCCACTGTACTGTTCTCAGTATTGTTTAATGAATAAGCACCGTCAGCACATCTGATTCTGACATTCTTTAGCTGTCAGGTCAGAGAGTGTGAGAGACACACGGAAATGTGAGTGATTTTGTGTACATGTCCTAAAAAGGATACAGTAGGGGTTCTGCAAATAAGAAGTTAATATTGAGTAACATGTGTCTTCTGATTCTGATGATTCTGAAATTGGCCAGGTGTGCATATATATATATATATATATATATATATATATATATATATATATATATATATATATATATTATTCCAAAAGAAGCAAGAGTATCAAGATTTGTGTGTCACATACACTGAAAAATAAGTTTTTTTTAAAGTTGTAAATAAAGATTGACATATGTTTGACATGAAAATATTATTTATAATCTTTAACAAATGGCAAAATAGCATGGTTCTTTACCTTACTGTATTGCAGAATGTTGTGATGTCTAATTTACTTGTAGCATTTAGAGCTATTTGTTTCAGTTTTTACCCTATGTAATGCTTCAATTTATTTATCATTTGCATTTTTGAAGCAGAGTTTGAAATTGTGATTCATAATTCATAATGGGCAGAATACACCAGATCCATTGTTCACGTAGTCACTGTTGGGCTGGATTTTGTAAATATATGTCAGTACATGACAGAAAGTCATTGAGAGGGTGTGTATAAGAATAAGTGGGTGGGAGACTAGACTGCTGTAGCACAGTAAGCACTCCGTGGACTTCTGTGGAATGTCACGCCTGGATTAAAGTTTTGGGAATCAGCTCTGGGATGTGTCATTATCCACAATCCAATCAAAGCTGACAGAGGTGCTTGGTCCGTTAGGCAGGGACTGTAGGTGGAGCGGGTGGGTGATAATTCTGAAGGGCGTGTGACATTCATTGCTCGTTTTCTCAGTGTGAATTCTAATGCACACATTGCACAGTAATGCACAGTAATACACTTTTACTCATTAACTAATATTCATCCCAACTGTATGTGAAGTCCAAAGTAGAGACAACAGTACACAATTCAGATCAGCAGTTAATCAGTGGATCATCAGTCATTTCTCCTCATACTGCATAGTAGGGGTGTGCGTAGGGCTGTGCAAAAAATCTAAATGTGATTTTCATGCACATCTCATCAGTAAAGACGCCCCTGTAATTAGAAGTATATCTCCAGCACGTGCGTTCAGATCAGGGTTGCCAGGTTTTCACAACAAATCCTGCCCAGTTGCTTCTCAAAACTAGTCCAAACTAGCCCAATCGCGTTCCTAGGAGGTTCCCCGATAAAAAATTGCTTTCCGGGGTTAAAGTTTTATGTTTTATGGCATGGTTGCCTTGGTAAAATTCGCATTGTAGGGGATAAATATCACGTTATTGGTATTGTTTTTTCGACCCGGACATGAAAAACAACCACAGACTTGGCAACATTGGTTGGCATTTACTACACAGAGCCGTAATTCACTGACAATCTACACAAAATCGATTTTGAGATCGGTGGCGATTCTTTGTCGATTTTGAAAGCGATTTTGTGTTAGTTGTCGGTAGACTACGGCTGTGTAATAACTGCCGCTCCACCTGAACCAGTGTTGCCAAGTCTGCGGTTGTTTTTCATGTCCGCGGTTCGAAGCAACCCCATACCAATAAAATGATAATTTTACCAAGACAACCATGCCAAGAAAAAAAACCCCGTATATTTTAACCCCGGGAAGCAATTTTTTAAAAATCTGGGAACCTCTTGCAATCGCGATTAGTTTTGGACTAGTTTTGAGAAGCAACAGGGCAGGATTTGTTGTGAAAACCTGGCATTCCATCAGGTGTGTGATTTCACATAGAGCAGCTGTTACTTCACGGAGCCGTTGTTAACTGACTAGCTGCGCAAATCCACGTTAATTTTCAGCGTTTATTTGTGCAGCTAGTCAGTTAACAACGACTCTGTGTAGTAACAGTTGCTCTATGTGAAATCACACACCTGATGGAATTTACAGCTGATTCGAGAACCGGCTTTACTGACGAGATGCGCATTAATTATTGCACAATATTTATCGCGCACCCCTACTGCACAGTGGTAGATATCGTTTTTCTTAGCTATGGACTTTATGTAGCTCTGCCCTTTTATAGTCTTCTGTTTGTGTAAGGTAAAGGTCTAATGAATTTACGAATGATCCACTCATTTTAAGATCTTCCCTGATATGGATTTGTCCATACTTTTGAAAAATGAGTCCACCCAAGTCCAGGTTCATACATAATTGCATTCCAAGTACCCCATTTCTACTGGGTTTATGCGTACTGCCATGAGTGAAGAGCCCACCTTTAATCTTAAATGTATGCCTCAGGTTCTTTTAGGCGTAAAATGTTTCTGGTGATTTTTCATGTAGTGTTAAATGGGTGTGTCATTGTATTTGTGTGATTGACCTCGCCCTTTAAAAAACAACTTGTGTCTTCATGCAAGTATGCACTAGTAAAACTCACTTACTGTAATAGTTTGGACTGTGACCAAAATCAGTAAGGTGTAAAGATGATCTTCAGTGATCTATCTCCTGATCTGTTATAATCTGCTATGTTTTATTGCTTTTTTTGTTTTAAACTGCAGAACAGTGTACGGACGTACCAAAGTGGGTGTGTAAATCTGATTCTTTAGCTCACTAGAATGGGAGCTTGAGAAAATACACACACCCAGTGTTCACACAGACACTTGCTATCGTTCACCTGCAGGGCTTGCAAGAGTCGCAGAGTGTTGCATTTTATGCGTTTAGACAGGTTTTTGACTTGGATACACCCAGCTAGGTGTGTCCTCCTGACTCCATTGACACTGACGCCAAAAACTAGCTTTATAAGTAATTCTAAGTTCTTAGGAACCATTTCAGTAATGTGTATATTAACACAGAGAAAGACTTTGTGTCAGCATGAGGCATATTTCAGCACGAATAAACAGCCACAAGTTTTGCAAACCGACAGAATCTGCTTCGTGTTGCTGTTGAGCAGTTTAGTTTGCTGAAAAACTCGCAGCCACACACACCACGTGTGTGCGTGTGTTCACCCTCTCTTCGAGTGTCGACATGCAAGGCATCCAAAATATGTTCAGTCTGTTCTCGTGATGTTCTGTAAAGTACAGCATGTCTAAAATGTAGCTTTCGTTTCAGAACGCGATTGTTTGTCAGGCTGTGGTCAGGCATTCCTGCTGGTTGGTTAATGTCTACTCTCTGATCGTGTGCATTTTTAGAATGAATTTCATCAAACCACTGTGCATTTAGGTGCTTGGTTAATTCATACTTTTTTTTTATAATTCAATTGTGGCATTAAGTCTTCGCTGGTGGTCTTTGGCTGCTCTGATCAACTAATCAGGTTATGTCATGTCCCGTTCCTGTTCTTGATCATTCCCACCTCTTTTAGGAATATAACCAGAATAGAACAAATGTCTTGAGTGCTGGGATGCTCGGATTTTTGGTTATTATTGTTAACATCAACAAAATATAGTGTGTTTGTGCTTTTGTTTACAGTTATTACTGTTACTTTGTTTATATACATAATTTTTTTTTTTTTATGACGAACAAAGTTGGCTTTTTATTCACTTAAACAGAAAATAAACATTTGTTATAGATATAAATAACAATATATATAAAATGTTATTTTGTTTTTGTATGTTAAGCATATGTTTAAGCATTTTTATTCATTTAATCAGATATTAGACTTTATCATAGATAAATAAATACGTATATAACAGTATAATAATATATAATTAGGCTTACATATATTTTTAATGCTGAACATAAAGTTAGGCTTTTTTATCAACTTAATTGAAAGATAATAAACTTAATTACATAGATAATCCATTTATTTATTGGTAAAAAAAATCAAAATCATTATAAGTTGATTATTTACACTTGGTCATTTTATGCATTTAGAGCAATTAATTTATGAAAAGACCATGTGCAAATGCCCTTCAAGACATTTTCTAGATCAGATCAAATTACCTCAGTAGGTTATTTGAGGTGCGTTCAAGACCTGACTCGATCAAGAGTAAATGCATCTGGAGGTTTTTTAACTCCCCCATACTGATATTTTCATAACGTATGAGGAGGAGTTCAAGAAAAACCAAGAGGGAGAAAGTAAATCGACACTACAAGGTGCAGATAAATTTGAAAGTAGAAAGTTATGGCAGCCAGATACATTTGGTCCGTTCTTGCTTATTTTGAGAACAAGGTTTTCTTATTGCTTTGCTTTAAGTTATGAATGGATTTTAAGAAACAATACTGCTCCAATATTGAGCTGTTGTCTGAAAGTAAAGTGTGGTTGTGTCTTTAAATGTGTGAGAGCTGGAGAAAGGGGAGGGGTTTGTTGTGTAGGGGTGTGTAAATGTACAGAGCCGGTTTTGTGAGTTTATTGTGCTTTCAATCAAGCCATTTCATCAAACGCCTTGTTTTGAGACGCCAAGTGTCAAAAAGTACCGCTGACATTCCCCCATCGCTGTCGCCCCAGTTCTCCCATGATCCTCTGCACCCGTTGTTTTTCTGTTTTTTTTTTCTTTCTTGTTGATCAAGAAAAGATTGCAGCAGGACTTAAAAAATATTTTTAACAAGCTTTGGCTTCTGTTTGGCACAAATACGTTTGAATATTTCTGATTAATATGATCATTTTGTTTTGCAGGTTTTACTTTTGGACTGTTTGGTTTGAGTCCAGGAGGCCAAAATGGAAATGCACTGTAAGTATACATGCAATTGTTACAACAGGGCTCAACATTGTCTGAGGTCCTGGGGCCAGAGTGAATAATAAAATAAAATTATTATTTCAAATAATAATAATAAAAAAGAAAAGATTTAAAAACATTTTAGCAAGACGCGAAAGAAAATTCCAGTGTACAGTGTATTCTTGCACTTGAACATACAAATACATACAAAAGTATGTCAAAATACCTGTCTAGGCAAGTAACTTTTTAGCTTTATAAATGATTAATCTATATATAAATTCTACAGTGGAGCACATGTGCACCCGTCGACGGGGCATTTTTTATTTTATTTCAGCTGATCTCTGTTCCCACCTTGCATACAATTCAGTAATTTTCCAAAATTACAAATGTGTAGAAAATATTACAAAGTGTGTAAATGCAATGTGTAAGAGGCCAGAGATACTGCAAATGAGCGCAAAGAGAAGAAAATACTGTAGAAGACACTGTTCATGATGCACAAAATATTGGAAGAAAATCCTAAATATTAAATTGGGTGTTTATGTGAATGTGTTTCTGAGGGGAACTGACTGTCTTCAGAAAAGTTTACATAGTTTTTTTTTTTCATTTGCCTCTCTATAATGCATTTAATGTAATAAGCAGTAACAAGGGAACGCTGTATCACTGCTGTTCCATAAGCGCCACCTGCTGTCAGAGAGTGGATCTGCATCTCATTCAGCCCATTATTCATAAAGCGTCATTTCATTTGCGTCTTTGTTCTGTATATTCAGTTCTGCTATTGCTTTTAATTTGTTCTTTTTTGTTCTTATTTACTGACTGTTCACTTGACTTTAATAATTTTTTAACTTTACATTTGTTAGGCTAGTAATTTTTGCTCTGGTATCGAAATTGGACCTGGGAATTGAATAATTTAATTGGTATCTAAACTTTTGGTCTCATATAAGTTTATTTATTAGAATAAAAGATAACATGGGTCAAAAACAATGATAACTGCAACGATTTTTTTTATTTTATTGTATTTATTTTTTGATGGCAGTATCAGTGAAAATATTGGTAGGGCAAGTAAAAATGTGAACCATTCGTCCTACTGGGCTAGTAGAAAAAAAGTGTTGAGCCCATAATCCAATTAACATTTTCATATTGTGAATGATAACTACTTAATGGCAAGGAGTAAAGATATTTATATTTACTATTTTATGTAAGATTGGAAATTAAAATAAATAATTATAAAAGTGAATTAGATATCACAACATTATAATGGATATTCATTTTGACATTTGAAGTTGATTTAAATTGTATCATTTAATTTCTTTAAATTTCTTTATGTAAATGATTTTAAGATTAATTTTTAATTGTTATATCCAGTATCGGCCAATACTCATAAATCTCTCATATCTTCTGATAATTGATATAGTGGAAATACATTGTACATCCCTAATAAAATTCCCAATCAGTTTAATAGTTCTTTCAAATTAAAGGAAAGGAGTTTTCTGCTTTTTTAAATTCATGTTTATTAGCTTCGACCCTGTGTCTCTACTGATTTCCATGTTCCATGATGCTTTGTGTGATTGTAAGAGTAACTTTAATTGGTGTTTTATATAGTTTTGATGGAACCCGAGGCAATCGATCAACTCAAACTCTTGTCGTGTATTTGTGCATCAGTTGCAGAGGCCCCAGGCTCAGTGAAGGTCACAGAATGGCAGCAGTCATATTACGGGACAGATTCAGGCATCCAGTCAGGAGCCACTACGGTTCGCTCAGATCAAGATGGAAGAGAGTACAGCAACAAGAATTTCACCTACTCCGCCACATTCACAGAGAACCCTGCAGGTGAAGAACATATCTTAAACTAGCGCTGCATGATAACGGTTTAACGGTTCATCATGATTATTCATCTCCAAAATATGATCACGATCATTAAGCAAAATTGTTATCATTTAACATTTTGGCATTTTATCAGAATCATTGCACTTTCACAGAAGCAAGAGATCAAGATGTAGTCACAGTAAACAGCGCAAAAAGTGGAGATTTCTAAACTCTGACTTAAATGTTTGCCGGTGTTCTCAGCTCATCAACACATTGTCTGTAATGTAGAGAGAACATGTGCACATGGTTGCCAGTATGGGAAGATTCAGTAAACCAAAAATGTATCGATTTAAGAAAAAAGCTCTGATTGGGGGATTAGAACTCTTGAAATATGGCAACTGTGACCATTTAAAGCTTGTTTGAAAGTTTCAATTTATAATTCTCTATGTGTCACTCTCTCCTATAGATGTGGAGTCTCAGTATAATGTGACTCGTTCCCAGCGTGTGAGGGCGGCCATGTTTCCTGAGACCATGATGGAGGGAACGTCCGTCCTTTCCACTCAGATGGATTCGTCCCAGCAAACCAATGTACAGAAGCTGGCCGAACCGTCTCAGCAGCTCAAAGCCGCCATCATTCATCTCATCAACTACCAGGACGACGCCGAACTCGCCACACGCGCCATTCCAGAGCTCATCAAACTCCTCAACGATGAAGACCAGGTACCTTGAATGCTCGTATTAAACATTCAGTCTCTGCTTTACAAACGCACAGTAGCGTCATGTCCTGACCTTTGACCCTCTTTCTTGACTTTAGGTCGTGGTGAATAAGGCAGCTATGATCGTGAACCAGCTGACCCGCAAGGAGGCGTCCCGTCGGGCTATGATGCAGTCCCCACAAATGGCGGCCGCTGTGGTGAGAGCCATGCAGAACACATCCGACATGGAGACGACCCGCGCCACAGCCAGCATCCTGCACAACCTTTCGCACCAGCGCGAGGGGCTGCTCGCCATCTTTAAATCAGGAGGCATTCCCGCTCTGGTGCGCTTGCTGAGGTGAGAGAGTGCTACTGAAGAACAGGACTAGATCATTGTTGTCATTTATTCACCCTCATGTCATTTTAACAGCATAATTATATCAAATGTTCATTTTTGGGTTAAACTATTACTTGAATGAACCCTCCAACCCATTTCTTTTGCAGTTCTCCGATGGATTCAGTTCTTTTCTATGCTATCACCACCCTGCACAACCTGCTTCTGCATCAGGAGGGAGCCAAGATGGCAGTGCGTCTGGCTGATGGTCTGCAGAGGATGGTTCCCTTGCTGAAGAAAAGCAACCCCAAGTTCCTGGCCATCACCACGGACTGCCTACAGCTGCTTTCCTATGGCAACCAGGAGAGCAAGGTGTTTATTCCGTTAATAAATAAAATAATACAAATAGTCGCAGAAGTTCTGTTTCTCGTGTTTGATGGTGTGTCATGTTAACGTCTGTCTGATTGTCTCTCAGCTGATTATCCTGGCTAACGGTGGCCCTGAGGGTCTAGTGCACATCATGAGGACTAACACCTATGAGAAGCTGCTCTGGACCACTAGCCGTGTGCTCAAAGTGCTCTCTGTCTGTCCTAGTAACAAACCTGCTATTGTGGATGCTGGTAAGGCAAATTAGAACCCCTCTTCTAAATATTACTAAGGCAGATTTTTTTTGGTTATGACTTTTTTTTTAAGTAAGTCTATATAGTTTTAGTTAACTAAAATAACACTGCCTCTCACAAATGTATCTATGTTTTCTCTCTCAGGTGGAATGCAAGCTCTTGGTAAGCATCTGAACGGCTCTACTCAACGTCTGAATCAAAACTGCCTGTGGACCTTGAGAAACTTGTCAGATGCTGCAACCAAACAGGTTAATTTATGCATCTAACACCATCTCACGGTCTTCCACACACCCAAGGAAAAAAATAAGGCAAAAAAATAAAGCTAGACTGAATTTTGGCCCCTTTTTCCTTCACTAAATTATGTTTATGTTATGTGTGTTAAAGGGGACGTCGTATGCCCACTTTCCACAAGCTTGTATGATTCTTTAGGGTCTTCTTGAAATGTCTGCAAAATACTTCCTCATTGGTCGTGTAAAAAACATCCTTCTTCCCTTATTACAGCTCTTTTCACAGCGGCTCGTTTCGGTGCATGTCTCTTTAAATGATAATGAGCTACTGCTCACCCCGCCCCCTCTTCTGTTTTTGGTGTATTCAGTGACACATCACCATCAAAAGCAAAAACTGCCGCCTCAGTGGCTCTGATGTCGGGAGAAAATTAAGACTCTTATGTTCACTTTAACATCCAGATACAAAACACCTGCATTGTTTACAAAGAAAATATGCTAATACGGGATGGTCCATCAGCGGTCGTGGGCGGGGCCTGTGCAATATTACATAATACTGCTTAGAAAAACTAAACGGCTTGATAATTGAGACAGTTTAGGTTTTAGGGGGATTAAAAAACACCATGAAAAAAGTACATTTTGCACCCGATGTCCCTTTGAAATATTAAAAAAAATATACAAAAACAACCCATATTTTCATGATTACAACAGAAACACTGGAAACTGTTTCTATGTGTAATATGTTTTGGTGCCGACACATGCTAACTCTCTCGCCCCCTGCAGGACGGACTGGAAAATCTGCTCCAAGTGCTGGTGGGCCAGCTGTCCTCTGATGACATCAACATGCTGACCTGTGCCACGGGCATCCTGTCCAACCTCACCTGCAACAACACACGCAACAAAACACAGGTGACCCAGAGTAATGGCGTGGAGGCTCTGATTCACACCATCGTGAGGGCCGATTCAAAACAGGACGTGATCGAGCCAGCTGTCTGTGCCCTGCGCCACCTCACCAGCCGGCACCCGGAGGCGGAGTCTGCACAGAATGCTGTACGAATGTATTACGGCATCCCCGCTATTGTCAAATTACTCAATCAGCCCTACTACTGGCCAGTCATTAAGGTAAGTGAAAGAAAAACAGAAAACTGACAAATTAATACCTTAGTGAGAAAAATATTTTAACCTTTTATTCATTTCTAAAAACATTTTACACTAATCATATTTGATTTTGTTTTATTTTAATTTTATTTTACTCTACATTGATTTGTACACTGACACCTATTGGTGTGGATGAAGCATTACACAAATGAAAGTGTCCAAAAATAGGCGGGTTATAGAGAGTAAGGAAGTAAAATTCAAGTTTTGGTTTTTCAATTTTGTTTTATTTTTTTGTAAACAATTGCGAGGTCCATATGTAGAGGAAAACGACTTTTATTAAGCCACAGATTGTAAAACTTGTCATTTTTTAGGTTTAGTAACTTTGTAACCACGCCGTTGCTTAAATTTACGGGGCCCAGAGCTATATTTTAAGAGTGGTCTCTGTCTCATAGAGGGCATTATTGGGCCTCCTGTTGTGCAGTATAACCATGTTAAGCTGACCCCACATTTCTCTTCATCGCAGGCTGTGGTTGGTCTGATCCGTAACCTGGCGCTGTGTCAAGCCAATCAGGCTCCTTTGAGAGACGCTGATGCCATTCCCAAACTGGTGACTTTGCTTTCGAAAGCTCATCAGGATGCACAGAAACCTGGTTCAGCTGCTCAACAAACATACCAGGTACGAGAGATATCAAAACCAGCATTGTTAAAGTCACATTTTTATGTACACCATACAATGTACAGACTACTATTTTGTCACCGAATTACTAAAATGTCCTTTTTCCTCTCCCTCTCTCTCAGGATGGGGTGAGAATGGAGGAGATCGTGGAGGGCTGCACTGGTGCTCTGCATATCTTGGCCAGAGATCATATTAACAAAACCACCATTTCCAACATGGACACCATTCCTCTCTTTGTTCAGGTGACTCTAATTATATCCTCTCCACAGATAATACTGTGTTATGGGT
Organism: Carassius gibelio; assembly: GCF_023724105.1. Lineage (NCBI taxonomy): Eukaryota > Metazoa > Chordata > Actinopteri > Cypriniformes > Cyprinidae > Carassius > Carassius gibelio. The sequence continues at coordinate 16,161,523 of NC_068381.1, forward strand.
GTTTTGGGAGCGGGTTTGTACAGTCTTTGCCCTCTATGTGGCATGGTCCGTGTATAATAGACACCTGTTTTCTGTCCCTGCAGCTGTTGTATTCTCCATTGGATAACGTCAAGCGTGTGGCAGCTGGTGTTCTGTGTGAACTGGCTCTTGATAAACAGTCCGCAGAGATCATTGATTCAGAAGGAGCCTCTGCTCCTCTCATGGAGCTTCTCCACTCCAGCAACGAAGGGACCGGTGAGTGAGAGCGAAAAACGATCAGCAGGGGAGTATACAAATAGTATACATGCATAGCCAAATTTTTCTAGGCACAGACACTGGACAAGAATGAAACTCTCTAGCACACTATCAAATGTATTGAATTTTGAAATTCTGTGCATTCACATCAGTACTGAAGTATAATTAAAGCTTAAGTGTGTAACAAAGGGGTTCTGTTGTTCTTTCAGCCACCTATGCTGCTGCAGTTCTCTTCCGAATTTCCGAGGACAAAAACCCCGACTATAAGAAACGAGTTTCAGTGGAGCTCACACACTCACTCTTCAAACACGACCCTGCTTCTTGGGAAATGGTAAGTTCGGCCCCTCGTGGTGTGGAGGTGTGTTATTTTGCACACCTTGACATGAAATGCCATTTGCAAACAAATTTACCTCAGTAATGTGACATTTCGGAGTATATTTTACAATAAAACCAAATTTAGACATTATTTTTCCATATTTGGTCTTGAAAAGTAGTCTTTATAGTAAGGTGACCCAATTTTTTTTCTTAGTCCTGAGATCAGATATAACTGAAAACTGTTGCCTGTTTAAAGCTTAGTACTTTCATAAAATTCGCATTAGCTGCGATGTATTTATATAAATATAGTCTGATGCTGTAACGGTACTGTGTTTTCAGTTTCGACTTACTGTAAATGTTAGCAGGGTTAAAATTGCTTTCATTTGAATTTGGGAATGCAAGAAATGTCTTTAGATTCATTTATAAATCTGTTGTTGTTAACAAAGAGAAGTTTCAGTGTCACATGACCCTTCAGAAATTATTTGCATTTATTATTTTTCCTTATTTATTTATTGGGTTAATAAATATGGCTTATGTTATTTTGCCTTATTTATTCTTTGGGTTAATTATTTTGCCTTATTTTTTTATTGGGCTTTTTTTTTTGCCTTATTTTTTTATTTTGCCTTTTATTATTTGGCCTTATTTATTTATTAGGCTTATTATTTGGCATTTCAGGATCATTTTGTTTGGTTAAACTCATTTAGGCTCAGTATGTTAGATGTCTGTTATACATTTGTCATAGAAATATGAACATAGAGCACAGGTTTTGACAGTTTCCTTGTTACATTTTAGGCACGCAACATGGTGGAACCTGGCCTTCCAGAGGACGGTTAGTATAGCGTCTCTCTCTCACAATGATTTGGCAGCTAATTATCTCCATTATTGCTAGATCTGTGTCTAGTGACTATATGAAACACTGTTGGTTCTGCAGAGACTGTAAAATTATGCAGATGGCTAACTTTTTGCAGTGTTGTCTTGTCTAATACAGAGATGGATGGTTACGGCCACGCAGGATTTCAAGGATACAGTGATGGCATGCACGTGGATGGTATGACCCTAGATCAAGAAATGGTAGAAGATTTTGGGCCAGGCATGGGTTACAACCAAATGCCCAGACACTACAATGATTTTTAACAGGTTAGTACTACTCAGATACACTAGCTGTCATTCAAAGACTCAAATAGGATTGGTCTAATGTGCTGAAATTGCGTTTAACTGAGTGTTTTTGTTTGTCTTACAGCCCGATGATGAACTGAGCTCCAATGAAAAATACAAGAGACAGAAGCTCTTAGCAGAGTTTTTTTTTTTTTTTTCATCACTGGGTGCCTGTGGTCCATTTCTCAGTAAACACACGGTCACTGCTGTAATATATGCAATTCTCTTCTCACTGTTCTGGGAGACGCAGAATCAAGCACAATGATAAGCTGCCTTCATACAAGGAAGACAGCATGTTCTTTTTGTAGGAAATATTATATTTTATCGTTTCTTATGGGTGCATTAATACATTGTTGGTAAGAGGACTGGTTAACTATGCCAAAGAGATTTTATTATAATATTTTATAATGATAATCACATTGCTTTTTATACTTAAGATTTTGGAAAATACGATTGTTTTAGGTTTGTGATCTCACAATTACTGACCCGAAGTCAGTTTAATAGCTTCGTTCACGGTGGTTTTAGTCAGATGGGTGGTCAGAGCTGATCTGTAATCATTGTTATAGTTCCTACAGCTCTTATAACTCAATACAGTGCATTTCCATGTTTCTTCCCTTACAGAGTCAAGTCAAATACTGGAGTTACATGTAACCTTTCCCCACTTGTTTTTTTTTTTTTTTTCATCACATATATTTGTTTTGCTGAAATTGTCTTAATGTGTAGCCAAGGATATACTGATTTTATTTTTGAATTGCTATGTGTATGGATATTTTTTTTTATTATTATTTGCGTGATAAATGCTGTGCTGATTGAAAGGGACTAATGTTTAACCAAACAAACTTTAAAAGTTTTAAAACTAGCTTCACATTTGTTCAGGTATTAACAGGCAAGCTGAACGAAGGGATTCTTTGTAGCATTTTTACTTCACTTTGTCCAAAAAAATGAAATAAAATCATGTTATCTACTGCTTTGTGATGCACTTCATTTTGACAAGTACTAGAGTGTTGATATAGAGTATTCAAAGGGTTTACGAGTCATTTCAAATGGTTTAAAAATAAAAAAGGCTCAACTTTGCTGGATATTCACTCACCAAGTTTGTTTTTCTGGAAAAAAAGATAAAAAAAAAGCATTACATCACTTACTCACCAGTGGATCCTCTGCAGTGAATGGGTGCCGTCAGTAAGAGTCCAAACAGCTGATACAAATCATAATTTACAAGTAATCCTCAGGACTCCAGTCAGGAGAGAAATATGCACAGAGCAAGTGAAACCAGTTCTTGAATATGTTGATGGATTGACTTGTAAATTGACCAGAAGTAATGGCTAAAAGTTCAAAGCATCAAAATAAAGGATTTGTTTATTACAAACACAGATTTTAAAAAGTATAATACACACAAACTACACAATCATGCAAAGGTAGGCAAATCATAACATTTACATACTGAACTTCTCGGACTGGCTTGTTTTAATGTCATTTAAAAAAATATTTTAGAGCTTTTGTTTTTTTTTTTTTTTTAGAAAAAGAAAAAAAAACAATCGACTCGGGAACAAACGTGTGTACATTCTGGTTTATTAAAACTGCACATCCCCCTAAAAAAATCATTACAAAGCTGATGTACAAATTAATATAGAAGGCAATATCTTCTGTTTTGAATCGGAAGAGTTTATGCCAATCTATGAATGCATATATTAAAAAAACATCCATACACTTAAAAAGGCAGGCAAATGTTTGACACAAACATAATGGAGAAATCAACCCTTTTGGATCAAATAATCACTATAAAACGGCACATTTCATTTTAAACAAGACTTTCACATCTAAGCAATATAAAATAGACAAATGAGGTGAAAAAAGTAAAATGAATTAAAAAAGTTAAAATCAGGGAACTTATGGCAGACCAGCCGCTAATATGCTTCCAAGCAGAGTGCGATCCTTCAAAGCATTCTCCACGTCTCGCTCTTCAATCTTCAGGGAGATCTAGAAAAGAGAAAGCCATACTGAAATTAAAATCCATCATTAAGTTGAAATGAACCAAGATACTGATTCACTGAAAACCTTAAGGCATACTTTATCCACATTCTGCTCGGTCTCGTGCACAGCTTTCAGAAGTATACTAGAGTTTGACACATGCACAGTACCACCTAGTGGACTCAATCTGTCTCAACACTCGACTCGTGCATGTGCTGATGTATGGACACAAAACAGGGCTGTGCACTGACATCTGCACGTGGACAGTGCACAGATCCTCACAGAACGTGAACAGCTAAAGCATAACTGAGCTTAAATCAAGATTTCACAAAGGCCATACTATTCAGGATTCAGAACTGCTCTTACTTTAGTCAATCGCGCCTCCTTGGCCTTTTTGAGTGTGAAGATTCCCCTGCTCTCCAGCAGACTGCAGAGAGACAGACACTCGGTCTGTCCGACTCCTCCCACCTGCCTCTGCTTACACAGCTTACTGTACACCTCACACAGCTGGACAAACACACAAGGTTATCACCCACAGGATAACTTCTCTGGATTCTGAACACTGAAGTGACAGTGCTTGGAAACGATTTTCATTTTAAAATACAGAGACGATCAAAGTTTGACTCACCTTGCCCAACTGGACCTCTTTGCTCTTGCCGCTACGGACGATTAGAAGCATACAGCAGACCAGAAGCTTCTGCTGCAAAGGGAAGCTCTCGCCATCCCCGCTGCTGGATGCCATGCGGTCACCATACACCTCAGTCAAAACCCGCGCCACCTGAGGAACGCTCACCCGTGACACTGCAACAAGAAAAGAGAGACAAATCCCTCATTTCTTTTTCTCTATAGACAATCTATCCTGGTGATAACATAAGGACCTACACGCCGATGTATTGATGCAATCTTATTTTCTGGAAAATATGCAGCGATTCCTACCTTTAGGGCCGGCTGCGGGATCAGATGCCATTTTGGACCGGTCAGCTGCTTCCACGATCTCCACGGCCCTCCTGATGGACAGACACAAATGTGTGAGGACCTCTCAAAACTAAGGGTCACACTCTCGTTTCAGCCGTTTAAACCCGGTTCTCTCACCTGCATATGTCGAGAGCTTTGCGGGCATCTCCTGACACAGCTGACACTTTTCTGGCACAGAACTGAACTGCCGCTGAATCCAGAACACCTTCACCTGATACCTGAACACACACAGCTATGTATTATTACCTGAGAATGTGAGTTTGGAGAAGTACGGATAACAGGGAAATATGCAACTAGGCATACTTGTGTGAGCCGGTCTTGGACAATGGCATTAAGCTCCTCACGACTGTAGGGGGGAAAGTTGAGAAGTTTGGGTCGGCAGTGTGGTTTCGCCTGAAGCCTGGGCAGAATACGGTCCGTCAGGTCCAATGCATTAGCAATACCTAAGGGGTCAAAGTTCACCAGTAAGCAGACATTCAGAACAGTCCGCGTTCCAAGATTGTTAAGTTGGGAAGATAAACGCATGACAGCCGTACCAATGAGACAAACACGTGAGTTGGGCAGGTAAGGCCACTCAAAGATGGTGTAGAGAACCTCCTGAGACTTGCTGTCCAACTGGTCCATCTCATCCAGAACCAACAGGCTGTTCCACACAAAAAACCACAGGAATTACTCAAAAGAATAAGATCGGTTTGAATCAGACTACAAAACTGATCTTCATGCAATTTAGCGGAAGAGGAGCCCAAGCTGACTTACACCGTGGGCCCAGAGCTGGTCAGGAGTTTCTCCAGCCGAGCCTCGCTGTTGCCCTTTGGAACGCCCAATCTCTCTCCCAGCAGTGGAAAGATGGCGTGTGAGCTCCGCAGGTTCATACAGTTGATGAGCACAGTCTGAACCCCTTTCAGCAAAGCCTTCAAACAAGAGAAGACAGTGGATCATAAGTACCATGGTTTTTGTGTGTACTTTAATTGTAAGTTCATGTTACAATACCATTCAAAACTTAAGGGTTGGGAAGATTCCTTTGGAAATGCTTTTTAAAAGAAATCTCCTATGCTGATAATAAGACCTACAGTAAAATATTTCCTACTGTGAAATGACGACGTTTTTTAAATAATAAATCAAATGACTTGCTGCTCAAGAAACACTTATTATCAGTGTTGAAAACGGTTGTGCTGCTTAATTTTTTTGTGGAAACTAATACATTTGACAAGAACTGCATGTCATTAAAACCGTAACCATTTTAAACATCAGTTTTAATGCATCTTGCTTGTCTTGAGCTCTTTTCACACTGCACGTCGGACCCGGAAAATTACCGGGTCGCCTTCTGTGTGAAAGAAAACACGTCCTGGGATTGATCCCGGGTCGGGGACCCAGCAACACTTCTGGATTCAGTCCCGGAATGAGCGCTGTGTGAACAAAAGCCAGAACTAATGCAGTAAAGGCCGTGTCGTAGTAATGACACACTTTATCGCACAACTTTTTGATGAACGATGGCGCCGAAAAAAATCTCCAAACTGTAATGAAGCAGAGATCAGTTAGTTCCACACTTTCTACGCTGACACCGAGATCGTTCGCCAGCTTAAGTGAAAGTTAACGTGCCTAGCGTTTTCTACTCGTACATGGTCACACACTTATGTCACGTGTCTTTAAGGGTTGTGTGTGAACGCATGCACAGATTCCGGGTTAAAGTGCAAAACCTAGCGCCTGCCGGGACACATTACCCGCGATTTTCCAGAATCGCAGTGTGACAGGGGCATTGTTGACCCCAAACTTTTAAATCACTAGTGTATTCTTAAGTGATTTTAGAGTTAGAAACCAGCATATTTTCTCTTGAGCTCACCTTTTGTTCTTGGAGGACACAGTTCAGACAGGCGGTCTTGCCTGTGCCAGGAGCTCCAGAGATATAGAGGCTGGAGGGTTTCTCCGCCACCACATGGTTCTCCAGGAAGGAGACAATGGCAGCTCTCTCTGCCTCACGAGAGAGAAGACGTTCAGGGACTGCAGTGTGAAGAGCCTGCTTTATACTCTGATAGCCCGACTCTGCAGGAAAGAGACCACAACAGAGACACAGTTTACCTATCAAATATCAACAACTGGACACAGATTTAAATATATTTAAGCAAATTAGCCAACAAACACGTAGAACATACTTTTTACAGGAAAGAGTCGGGTAACAGGGAGCTTTCCCTCTGTTCGGGGGATCGGGTTTGTGCAGGGGGTTTCTTGCAGCCGTTTTGGCGATGGACGTGAAACAGGAGACAGGGGAATCTTGGGTGACGCCGGTGTGGGACGTGGAGGTGAGGAGAGGACCGGTGTGTTCTCATTAAAGGACAGTTTGCGAGGGGAGCACAGAGGAGCACAGCGCTGCTTCGGAGGAGAGCCAAGCATAGACGCCGGGAGGTTACAGCCGTTCTCGTCACCTGAAAACCAAGATTCAAGGCATAACACGTTACTGTAAGAACAACAATCATAAAGGTTGCTTAAAGGTGACGAGTTACACACCTGTACGTTTGCGGGGGCTCAAGGGCAGCCTCTCAGACGAAGAGGTGTTTTTCAACACCGAATTCCTGGGAGACCGACAGACAGTGAGCGAATCGCCCACATTTGACTTTCTAGGGGACAGAGGGATGGCCTGGACGTCCACTGCATTCTCAGAGGAGTTTTTAGGGCGAGAACCCAATCTGGAAGACTTCCTTCGGGGGAACTGAATGGTGGGCTGATTCTGGGAGCGAGTGCTGGGCATTTTTAGGTTTAAACCAGAAAGCAGATCTGAAAGAAAAAGCACAGTGACTTATTTTAAATCAGCGATGAATAACCTCTAATGCACAATGGCTTGAGGAGGAAACCGAGATAACCCATCAAGAATTTAGCAAGTAAGTGTAGTAGTTTTTCCACTGAGACACTTGAGGTGCAAAAGTCATTAACATAGCCATACTAACCTAAAAGCTGTTGGGGGTTGTTTGTAGTCGTATCAAGTTAGACAAAAAAAAACAAAGACTTAAGGTTAACCCATTTTGTGCAGAATCACACAGCTCAAACGATAACCATCAATTTATTGACTGAACCAACAGGCACATTGTGATTAAGTTACTTATTTTGTTAAATGCTTTACGGTACAAAAATAAGTACATTAACAAAAAATGTTTTAGAACCAGTATATTCAACAAATACTGTAAATTATAAGTTAAGCGAGCCATGCCTGTTGTGGGGAGTATTTGGCGCCAAGCTGTTTGTTCACGCGCACAACACTGAAAAATCCTATTTTAAAATACTGCACAATAATCTTTTAAGAACTATAGAACGAATATATTTAATGTCTTACCTGAATAAACCTGAATTTGTGTTGACAATCGCTACGATGATCACAAGTTGTAGATCTCTGGGAACAAGCTCCTCACCGCACACTCTCACCCGACGTCAAACTAGCGCCAAATCTGCTGCCTTGACCTCCTCTCTGAACAGCTGACGCGCTGGCGTGTGACGTGGCTCTCATGACAGCGCATTTCATTGGTTGTTGGGGTTCCTTTTGGTTTTAAGGAGCCAATAGGATTCTTAGTCCCTTCCCACATTGACTTGACTGTAATGGCGGGTATTTCTTTGTTGGTATTTTGGCGCAAAGAATTTCCCGGGAGTTATTAAGAAAGTTTTGATGTGTATATATAGAAGACAGGTATTCTACCATCACTATCCACTCTCGACAAATTTATTTTAATCATCCAGGTGTATAGACCAGATTTTCACAGTGACAGGCTCATTTCTGTTTCATAAACGCACGCACTCAAAAAAACAAATGTTGAAATATTCGATTATACAATGGTTTCTCTCGTTCCTTATATGTGACATACTATTAGTATTAGCTCCTATTCATTGAAAGTTTTTCGTCTTTTATGCCCATTTTGTATTTACTCATCTAAAAAACTGGCTTGGATGTTATGCATATTTCTTTCTTTTTAGTTAATTTAACATATAACACTCACAGGGGATACATACAGAAATAGTATTTAAAAAAACAACATATGACTTGAACTGATGCAGAGCAATAAAGTATATATAAAACCAGAATACAAAACAGTGTTAGGTAGTCTAATAAAATTATTAGGCCTAAACAAATAGATAAAGAAAAAAAATGAACAGAAAAACAAATAAGAACCTAACAGACATGCTGTGAAATCTATCTTTTTTTCATCAGTACAGCTGCTTTAGCAGCTTTCTTCTTAAGTGATGAGCAACAGTTTTAGATCAATACAAAAAATAAAAAGCCTAAAATTGGGCATACAGTCAGTAATTTTACATTTATGAACATGAATTATGCCACAGAGTTAGCAGTACAAGCAATTCCAAGACATTTGTCCAATCTTTAAACAGATGAAACTATGTGCACCACCAGAAGAAAAAAAAAATGTTATCTTTCTTTCAGTAGATGACTGTCCATTCATGGAGATATAATTTACCCTAAACCTTATCAAAACTGAAGAATCATTGTTATATCCATATATAATATTTAATTATTATTTGGCTGAATCATGTGTCTGGTTGATATTTCCTGCTTTAGATCAAAATGTAGTGGATCATGGTCTTCTTTTGAGCTGGTGTGCAATTTGTAAAGTTCAAGGTTTTAATCCGTCTCGTGTTTTTCTCTCTCTCTCATCGTTCTACCGAATGCTGCCAGCAGATTGCTTTGGAGCAAATCCTTTACCATTCATGGTTTACTGGTTGAGCCTTAGATCATCTTCAACACTCCCTGTTGTTTTGTGTATTTGTTTTTATATGTTACCCTGGACCACAAAACCAGTCATAAGGGTTAACTTAGATTTTTACATCTTTCCTTTGATGTATGGTTTGTTATGATGGGGTGGTGTTGGCGCAGTGAATAAGACACATGCCCTTGGTGTGAAAGACCCGGGTTTGAATCCACTGTGAGACACCAATGTGTCCCTGAGCAAGACACTTAACCCCTAGTTGCTCCAGAGGTGTGTGACCTCTGACATATATAGCAATTGTAAGTCGCTTTGGATAAAAGTGTCAGCCAAACGAAAAAATGTAAATGTATGATGGGACAATATTTGGCCTATTTGACAACTATTTGAAAATCTGGAATCTGAGGGTGCAAAAAAAAAAAAAATCTAAATATTGAGTAAATCGCCTTTAAAGATGTCCAAATGAAATTCTTATTACTAAACATTAATTAAGTTTTGATAAAATATCTTCATGAAACATGATCTTTACTTAATATCCTAAAGATTTTTGGCATGAAAGAAAAATCAATTATATTGACCTATACAATGTTTTTTTTTTTTTTTTTTTTTTGCTATTGCTACAAATATACCCCAGAGACTTAAGACTGGTTTTGTGCTCCAGGGTCACAAATGTTGTTTGTGACATGGGTAGAAATTTAAAGTCAAATAAAGTCTCTTTTAAGTGTGATATATGTAAAAAATAACTCTCATTTCATTTTCTTTTTTTATTTCAGGTCACCTAATAAGAAAAAAGAAACAGTTAAAATTCACTTAGTTCACTTAGTACCATATGTAGTGTCTAGCACCTTGGGTTTAAGTGGTATATTAGTATTCAATGTTATTGCTTGTTTTTGGACATTCCCATAATGCCCGGTCACAACTGATTTAATGGAAGAGCTCCATGTCATGGTCACTGTGATCCCAGAAGATCCTCTCATGGCCCAGAGGTTCCTGTCTGAGCCTCCTCATCCCTGTTCATTGTCCTATGAAAACCCCAAGCCCTCAACCATTCCCAGACTTGAAAAATTCTAGGACTCTCTGAAATACTTGATAATTGAAAGACCAATTATAAAGCAAAATGTATTAACATACATCGCCGAATCGTCATTATTTTAAAGAAGCACAATTTAATACCCATTCCCACCTTTTATTTCAGAATAACAATGACACATATTTTAAGACATTCAAAAAGTCAGAATTATTGTTCACCAAATCCCAATTATACAGTTCTATACTCCTATATAACATTATTAAAATCCTATATAACATTATTAAAGTACTTGGTCTCTTCATTAAAAAACATGTAGTGTTTTATACAAAATCTACTTAAATTGATTTCCTGAAATGAAAATGCAGTCTATAAATGACCCAGAAACATTGGTCTCCAGCAGGTGGAAGTGTGCAGAAGAGCCAGAAGATTGCACTACTTGTGTACGGTTTCAAAAACACAGATCTCCAACAAGACCAAGTCTCCAACAGATCCAAAGGCACTTTGTCGTTTAGATTCAAAAAGAATATTATTATTATTTATTTTAAAATCAGCTTCTCTTAAAACCTACGCGACCATACTGGCCGTTGTATTTTCTTACTCTGTAGTGTGAGGAGGAAAACACAGCTGTGGAATGAACAAGGTACAAGGCTGTTTCATGGCCTTTGCAGTGTAAGCAAACACTTTCAGAATTGAACTCATTCCTGACTGATTTGGAAATAAAAGGAAAATAAGAAGAATAAAAATATATAAAACGACATGACTGTCTGATATCCATAGCCATCAATAATTTACAAGTGCTACACATTTTGTCATTGAATAAAAAATATTTGTTTTGTAATGTACACATCAAGCTTCATGTTAACCGCAGTTGTGTGCTTTCACATTGCTGTGCCGCTGTCATCTGAGAAAATATTGAAAGGTGCATTTCTAGGCAGCACAGGAATATTGCACAGTGTTTTTAGGTCTAGAGGTACAGCATTCTGGAGTGGTCTGAATCAGAGATCATGTAGGTGTTCATAGTGCTGCCCTTTGAAAGATGTCACATTTTGAGATGTATCTGAAAGTGTAATTAATGTTTGTGTGGCAGACACACATAAATGCATACTGTGTACGCATGTACGTATTTGTGTATGTGTTTATACGTCAGCTTTTCGTGGTCCTTCACTTCTCTGAACAGTGTTCATCTTCCTCCAACTGGAGGCAGTGGAGGAACACCTCTCACTAAAGCTGGAGAAATAAAGATACAGAGGACCTGAGGAAATGTGTACAACACAATCTGTAAAGGTTTATCTTTATGGATATATAATAGGTCAAAGTTAAAAGTAAGGTCTTTACTCTTGATGTTTTGGCTGGGATAGATCTTCTGGAAGGGTCTGTATTCTTCAGGCGGGGGAAGGTCCGCTATTGGGTGGAAGGAATACTTGGACTCAAAATCATCTGAGAAGAGAAAGAAATTTAATGAATATAAAACCTTTATCAATCAATGACAGAACTATTTTATGCGCTATCTAGTGGACAAGTAGCTTTGTATATGAAGATGTTTAACTACCATGTCAAGATTAGCACATTCATTTAATTTTTAATGTGGCTATTAGAACCATTTTTTCCACAAATGTTTTTGCGATGATATGAAACGTTATAATCTGAAAAAATACTGTAATAATAATAATAGTTCAAAGTATGAATAGTTTGTCAAATAACATACAAATATTGCATTTTAATAAAATGTTATTAAGTCCCCCAGACTTAATTCAGACTGTTATGTTCACAAGGTTTTTAGATTTAAATCTAGATTTAAATTTAAAGAGACAGTATCAATAGGAGATGTGAATATCAGGAGTGCTGAACTCTCTCAATGCAGTGCATGTTTCATTCATACACGAAGACAGAGGGCACTATTGCGCAAGAAAGTCCAAAACAAACTCATAGAAGTAATAACTTATGCCATGCAGGAAATCCCTAATATGGACAAAATCACTGTAGCTGAGCGGAATAAATAGCAGAAACGTTTTTACTGATGAAACGTGAAGACGTTGCGAAAATGTATGGTTTATGAGTGTTTTTCCAAGTTATCTCCAGGTAATAAATAAATAAACTACATGAATAATGCAGTACCGATTGACATATAATTTAGTATAGAAACTATAAAATATATTTCCTGCTTCATTCTGTGATTAAAATGGGGAAGAATGTTCGTAGTAGCCTTTATAAACCAATCAAAAAACAGCAATATAACCAACAGCTGTGCATACTCTCTTCACGTCGTTCTTGTAAAATACTAATCGTTTAATACTATAAATATACAAGCAGCACACCACTCGCGGATGTGTAGTGTGCTAAATGACTAACGTGTGGAATCGTCCCGGATGAGATCGTCAGGTCAAAGGCCATCAAGTGAATCATTTTATTTACAGCTAAATTGTTATTCATTCGTTTTACTAATAGTTAAGATTGGAAAGCCCTTCACAAAAGTGTTTAATTACTAAAAAAACCTAAAACATTTGCTTTGGCAAAAGGGCACTTTGGGCATCGAGGGGAAGGGGCAGGTGCTCAGGCACACATCGCACCCCCCTTTGCACGTGCCTGAATTCCATCATGAATCCCCACCTGTTTGATTTACATTAAAACTCTGTTTTGTAAAGTAATGATCAGGCCACTGGGTAAAATGACGACCTTATTTTTCAGAACTACTTATCTGGTATAACATCTCCGTGTTCTAAGAAGGCTTTGTTGACAGGTGTAACGAGGAAATAAGTGGGCCGCATTTGAATTACTGAGAGCTCATTTGACTTCTGGGTTATTTTCATGTGCTGATGCACAGTAGACTACAGATCCACAACCAAAATCAAAGTTCTGATCTAAGAGTGCTTCCCACATGCAAACAAATCAGGAACTAATAGAATGAACTGATGGAACTCACCAGAAAAAGACTTGGGGGTAGATGACGCATGTCCATTGCGGAGAGGTGGAGGAGGAGGAGGTGCATGTCCTGAAGACTGGCGTCCAGTAGAGGAGAGAGGAGGGGGCTTCCCTCGACTAGGAGGTTCAGAAGATGTTTGTGGCCCGCGGTAAGGGGGTGGCATTTGCCGAACCCCGTTATGAGATGTATGAGGAATAACCTGAGGAGCTGAATGAACACTTCATTTTAAAAGAGGTCTACATTTACTATATTATTCCTTAACAAACCTCCTCTCTATATTTCAGCCCAACAAATTTTACGTATTGCTATTTTTAACGTCTTGATTATCCATGTTGTGTGCATTAAATAGATGATGAAAATCAAAACACATCAGAGAAGAGCTAATAAAATGTCTTTAAAATTTTCAGTCAATAATTTTGGTCCTCCGATACTATTTTTTCCAAAACCAAAAAACATTTTTTTCAGCATAATATTTTCAGTTGTCAAAATGTTGGTTTGTCACTTTTGTCAAGCATTAAAAAAAGCAGCATCATAAAATCACTACAAATATGTTATTTATTACTTGTTAGCTAAATTTCAAATTTTCAGAAGCCTTGCGACAGCTTTGTGTGACCGAAATTTCATTCTGTTTCTTACACAAATCTATCATAAAGCTACAGTGTACAAGACCAATGTTAAAATATTTTTGCAGATTTTATGGTGCCTTTTCATTCATTGCAGAGCTTACATTTCTGCAAACTTGAAAACTTGTTCATTTGGTTTTAGAGCAATTTATCCTTCACCGCGAGTTTGACTGACAGGTGATCTGATAAATCATTACGCAGAATCTGCCATTTTGTCTGACAGACAAACAAACCAGGCAGGAGAGTAGATTAACATCGTGGACTTGAACTTGAAAACAAAAAATGATTGTAAAATGTATTGATGTCTTTCCGTAGTTGAAACAAGAAATCTTCTGACGTTCATTCATCTTCATTTCGTGCTATAACTGAAGAGGAAGAGATGATCGGTTCATGTGCCGCTTGAGCTGAGGCGCTACAGCGTTCTATCATGACACATTAAAGGGCCACAAAACAGCATTTTATGTTTGAATTTCTTTTAAAAAAATGACAAAATTTGAAAGCTGAGACTTTGTTTCATTCACGAAGATTTTAAAATCCTTATGCGAAAAAAAATGTTTCAGGAACCAAGGCCGCTGAAGAAGTATTTTTGAAAATATGCTAATTTTCCAACTCCCCTAGAATTAAACAGTTGAGTCTTACCGTTTTCGAACCCATACCACCAGACCCAGAGATCGGCTGAATGGATTCGAAAATGGTAAAACTCAACTGTTTAACTGGAGGAGTTGGAAAATGAGCATATTTTCAAAAATAGTGGGGTGTTCCTTTAACATGGATGAAAATGAGGCTGTATTGGATAGATTTACAGTCTTTACAATGGCATTCGCTATATAATTGTCCTAGATCACTTAATTCTCACAACTTGGATTTTACCTGTGCTACGCCCCACTGGATCGCGTGATGGTGGTGCAGGTCGTCTGTTCTGGTGGGCAGGGGGTGGAGGAGGGGGAGCCTGAGCATTGGCATGGCTTCTCTTGTTCAGCGAGTTTCGTCTCTGTGGCAACTCAGGGGCCGAGTTGCCATTTGCAGCATTAGTCGGCTGACGATAAGGAGGAGGTGCATTTGAGGAAGGGGAGGAGGATGAAGAGAAGCGAGATGAAACGGGGGGATGTCTTGAAGGCCCATCCCGAGGAGAAGATGGTGGCAGTGTAGGCCCCTTGCTTGCAGGTGGTTCTGGAAAGGGTTTCTCACGACTGTGTGCCCCAGAACCCTGTTGGCCTGGGGAGGGTCCGCGATTGCCACCACGACTGAATGGTAGGGGTGGAGGTGGAGCAGAGGTAGTGGGTTTTGAGGAGCTGCTGGTAGCAGATGTTTTGGAGAAGTCTGGCAGAGAGGGACGTTGATTTCGTGCCTGTTCTGGAGGTGTGGCGCGGCTGGAGCTGGCTGGTTCAGAATTACCTGGAGCTCGAGGTACTGAAAGTCTAGAGGCAGGCGGTCGCACCGCTGACCTTCCTACGGAGCTGTCTGTGTGGACACATTCATAAAACACCTTCAGATAATAATTAGGGCTGAACAAAATTGGAAAAAAATAACACTGTGATTTTTCTTTCCAGCAATATATATATATGGCGATATGGAAACAAATTATGAAATGCATGGATTTTCACCAGATTATTTAATTTGGAAAGAATTAGGACCCATTCACATGGAGAATGGTTTAGCTGTATACACATACATTTTTTATCGTATAGGCATTTCATGAACACGGATCCGCCGTTTTGGGAGAGCGAATCAGATTTTTTTTTTTAAACCGGGTCCCAGAGTGGATAAACCTGAAAACGGCGCCCTTGCGTTTTCGTCAGGACAGAGAATACCTATAATTCCTGAAGCGATGACATCATCAGCCCACGTCTCGGCCCTAGTCAGACACCGCTCCATCACGTAACAGCATCAAAACATGAACAAACACTGAACGATTGTTTTTTATTAACTAACATTAACACAGATTAATAAATGTATTGTTCCATGTTCGTTTGTATAGCACGCGCAAAATTTATGACCATAGTCCAAGTCTTCTTCTCTGTTTTTAGCATATATCTGTAGCAGAATTACAGCGCCACATACTGGTCTGGCATGTATACTACATCATTTTGTGTCGGTTTCCTGGTTTTGTGTGGATGCAGATATTTCTTGAGATGAGGGGAAAAGATAAAGACAGGACAGGGAAAGCTCTGGTTTCGTGTGGACGTAGCCTTAATCATTCTAGAGTTAGCAGGGTGCTTTTGTTGGTTAGTGCATCTGCATAGAAAATAAAAATAAATGTACATTTTTTCAAACTCTAAAGATTTGTTTTGACTTTGAAATCCTTTTAGCAATCAACAATTTGAGAAAACTTGGATGTTTCCCAGGCCACATTTCCACTGCATTTGATTTATTAAATATGACCATAACATTTTTATTTTTATTGTGATTATTCTGAATTTAAAATACTAAAAATAAAAAATATATTGTAAAAATACTGTAAAATAAAAACTAAAAATCAAGATAAAAATCGAGTAATTTAAATAAAAATTTCATTTAACTATAAAATTACACTACAAATATTTTTGTCATTATTTTCAAAAGGTAAACCATCAATATTTTATTTTACAGGGCTGACAGCAATTGGTTTCTGCCTGAAGGTTGTCTCTGTGTGTTCATTTACACTTCTGATGCCCATGATATCCACATTTCAGAACGGTTCGATTCACAGTAAATGAACCAAGAAGTTAATGAACTGCACGTGTGTATATAGAACTTTACTCCAAAAATGCTAAAGGATATATATATATATATATATAGACACTGTTGTTTTTTTTTTTACATATTGAGCAGCCCTAAAAAAAAACCCATTCACTACACTACTGTGAAAGGGGAACATACCTCCGACTGGTCGTAGTTTGGGCACTCCTCCACTGAACAGCCCTCCCATTGGCCCAGCACCACCTCCACCTCCACCACTGCTGCCACCTCGAGCTTCAGGCCAAAACAAAAACACTGAATGGTTAACTGGGTCACTCAAACATTAATGGTATTTTCAGCTGTAGTGCACTACAGATGACTTACTTTCAATTATAGGTGCACTTCTGTCATTGACCACACTGGTCTTCTTCAGTTTGGTGCCTTTGCAGATGTCTGAGAGCAGAGCTCCTCTTCCTTTCGCTTCATCTCGATGAAGTTTCGGAGCTGCAGTGTTTGCCTGAAAATAAATACATTAGTATGTTGAAAAAGTGCTCTCTTCATTTATTAAAAAATGCAATTCATTGAATTTCTCTTCCAAGGTAAGATTTGTTGGTAATTTCTGAATTAAAATTCATTATGATATTTTTTTGCGGGGCATAAAGAATGAATACATTTTTTTTAAATCCTAATCTTATTTTTTTTTTTTCAAGAATGCATAATCTTTTATTATTATGTATTGAAAAAAGGAAAAAATGCTTTACTGCTTATTAATAATATTAAAAAGGTCCAGAAAATGAAAGTCATGTAGTGAAATCAACATGCAAAAAAAATATACATATGTATATATATCACACACTTATATAAAAGAGAGGACCTCTGCAGATCCTCATGCCTCTGTGCAAAAGTCAGTGTCTTAAACTATAAGATTATTAGCTTTTTTATGTAAAATATATAAATGATACTTTAGGAAGTAAATTTAATTATTATAGTTCTAAATTAATAATTGTTGGTATTGGTCATGTTTTTTTTGGGGGGGTGGGGGTTATATAAAAAAGGTAATATGAGTTGGAAAAAGGTAATATGAGTCAAGGAAACAACAAGGAGGATAAATCACTGAAGTGAGACGAGACCCATGTTAGCTGCTCCTTGCTGTACACTGACCTGGTTAAAGGTGGGGGCTGGTGGAGGTCCAGGCGGAGGGGGAGGAGGAGGAATAGGCATCCTGGCAAATTTGGAAGATGTCGACAGTCACCTCAATCTTCAGCAGTTCGTCTGAGGTTCTCACAAAAACTCTGCAAGGTGAAAGAACAACAGCCATCAGACTTCCATGCAAAGCTTCAGGGAAATCAAGAGATGGTTGTATGGTAATTAAATGAAATGCTTTAAAAGGTATTAGCGACTCATCACAGTGACCTATTCATCAGCGGTTAACGTCATCAGTGTAGCGTCACAGTACCTCCCAAACCACCTGACTGTTCCAGGAACTACTCAGCGGCGGACAGGACATAGTAACTATACAACATTTCTAAAATATTTCCACTGACAGTTTGATTTTCCTTCCCTACCAGTTCAGGCAGAAGTGCCTGCTCACATGTCCACAGCCGACTAACCAGAATGTTGCGGAGCAGGATCTTCTGGCACACACCGACTAATGGATGTGAAAAAATGGGTGAAGCACAAGCACTGCGCCAAACTTGAATAAAAACAACTGCCGAAGCTCTAATCAGCCTTACCAAATCAGACAAGGGCCTTGTTTATAACACCAAACTGTAGAAAGAATCTGTTTGTGGCACGCATAAAAGCACATGTGAAAAACTGTTAGGAAGTAGGAGTTTAATCTTTAAAGTTTCTGCACTTTAACTGACAGCAGACTACATTTGATCTGTAACACAAAGTTCACATCAAGACCACAAAAACAATGTCTGGGGTCAAATAAGTCTATCATTTAATCCAATAAGCAATTGATGTCCTTTACACAGCTGTCAACTGCAAAGAAAGTGCAGATTGATGTCGTATGCACATTTTTGTTTGCTGGTTGTAAATGTAAATGTCTTGTGACCAGAGGTGACAGAACCTTATCTAAGCCTGCAGTATCATATTTGATATGTAAATGACTCAACGACTAAGAATCGAAATTATCCACGTGATCAAAACTTTGAGGAAAATTGTGTTGCACATGCGTTCTGTTGTCTGACTGATATTTTTTTTTAAGTAGAAGGCCTTTTAGAGTAATTCTAAAAATGTCCTTCAGTTGGTAGTTTGGCCATCTAAAATATTTAGCCTCTAAAAGACATAACAGACACTCAAATACCATACTTGGAGCATTTAATATTAAAGATTAATATTATAAACTGCCGTCACATCAGACCAATGTGTTTTTACACTTAAAATCCATGTCATTTTAGAGCAAAAAGAAGGAAATGGATACTGGAAGAAGTCAAACCAGCTTGTGAAATTGATGCTGTGTATGTTTGTTAACATTATTATGCCTCACTGAGTCAACAAGCACTTAAACAGTCAGTGACTGAACCGACCATAGGCTACTTATTATCCTGAACAATCTTGAAATGTGATACAGGTTCGAGCTAAAACCAAAACCTTGAAATACTACCGATGTCGTGAACACTACAAATGATGGTGATTCATTCATTTTGAGTCGGATCTTTCAAATGAATCGTTTCACGAAACCAGTCGAAACGACTCGTTGATTAATAAACAACCCAAGTGAAAAAGTATAAGTGTGTTCATTAAAAGGTAACGTTAGGCTACATAACAAACAGTTCAATTAGGTAACGTGTTACTCTAACGACTGTAAAAGACGTTGGTAAATCTTACCTGTCCGTCAATGTGCGGTCTTGTCCCAAACAGCATTAATGTTCAAAAGTAACCGGCTGCACTCTCGCCGATGATCCGCTGTTTGACTGGCCAACGGAAAAAAACAACAAGTGGTGACTAAAGTAACTATTGGGACGAGAGCTTACTGTGGTCTGCTGTCATACTGACCAACTCTGTAAACTCATTCCGACCAGTTCACAGCGTCAACCGAAAGCACAGAAGGCAAAGATTCACGAAACCGGATGTCTTGCTGCTCTTAACATCGCTGCCCAATGTTTGAGGGCGATACTGTTTCAGCCGTGGACCATGGGCTTTTTGTGAACCCACTTCTACGAAATCCCGGAAATCACGAAGCAGGAGGCCGAAAAAATCCGATTGCATCCGATAAGCAGGAGCTAACCTTTTCCCCTTGCGTCACGCTGCAGTGATGATCATTGTAGCATCTGCCAAAACGCAACAGTAGATTATTGTTAATGCTATAAAGCCATTAAAAAAAAAACGTTAAACACATTGTCATTTTATTTTATTTATTTATTTGATGACAATGATGACTAAAGGAACTACATGTTTCCATTTTCAGTAGCCTCATTACCCCCCAAAAATATTTATTACTCGTTACAATTCCTTTCAAAAATAATATTATTACTTTACTTACTTTCTGGCAACAGTAGGCTAATTAGGCTAGTTTCACTACTGAGCTACATTACTTATCTTTCTCGCCCCAAAGAAGTCTCCACCTCATGATTTGATCAAAATCAACATTTGATCGCATTCAGAAGTTATTGCAAACACTCAATGGTGATTGATAGTGACTTTTAAGTAAAACTGTTGTATTAATTGTCATGTGTAGCTTGAAGCTAATTGTAGCTACAATTTCTCTGTTATTCATATATGATTATATTTCATTAAGATAGTTTTCAAAAGAAATCACCCAAGTTAATAAGATTTGTAATTTTAGTAATATAATTTATGTTGGGATGCGATGGATGTGGGAAGGCAAGCCCTTTCACATTTTCTCCTGACAAAAATACTGTACTGGCAATATTTCCATCTCCTTAATGTAAATGTTTCAATACTCCAATCTTTCCTGATGCACTGACTTCATGTGCCTGTGTGAGTTGTGATAATGATGAAAATAAATCAAGGAATTATTGAATTGTTGGATTTCAAATCAGTAGGGGTTGAGGCATCAAATTCAAAAGTAACTAAAAAACTGTTTTATAGATGGTAAATGTAATATTATTAATGAAATCGTATTAGTTACACTATAGTTACTGCAAAAAGGTAATACTGTTACTGTAACTTGTTTTTAGTACTTACTGCCCAACACTGCTTGTAATAACATGGTTATTAACTTGTCAATAACCATGGTTTATGGTTTCAAGTAATTTTGAACAACAAAAGTTATAAAAGTCGCTTTGCTCTTTCTTATTTTAAAACCGTTTCGTTCATTTAGACTCAATATAGGCTAACATATTACACATTATTCTTGATTCTGAGATTTCACACTTTTTGATCAATGAATTTCCATGACTTTAGCCTACAAGTATTTTCAACATCACTTATGTAAATTATAGTTAGAATGTAAACTGGTATCTCAGGTAAGAGATGTATAAGATAAGAACAGGGTTCAAACACATGGCCACGATCACAACAGCAGCTGACAGAGAGCACACCCATCCTCCAGGCCACAGCTCCAAAACATCAGCGTCAGCAGCAACACACACCAATCTACACAGTACAGTACAGAATGTGCTTGACAAAATCCCAGTCAGTAGGACATGCAAATAGATGACCGACAGAAGACCAATCACAATTTAGTATGCAAATAAGTCCATGGGAAATGTTCAAACTTTTAATCATATATTACTTAGCTCTAATTTGCTCTCTCTTGAATGTTAATCTTTTGGGATTTTTACCTCACACAATGCTTTTTGGTCAATTATTATATGGGCCGGAATGTTTCTAAATTATAAAAACACTGCTGTCCATGTGCTGTATGCAAAACAGCTTTCCATGTTGGCCTTTAAATTATCATGACTGACTACAATAGACTCTTATGTACAGTCATGGGAAAAAGTTAGAAGACACTGAGCTTCATGGATTTCCATATTAGGACATAATAATAATAATAATAATAATAATAATAATAATAATAATAAAAACAATATCTGGTCCTTAGCAGGTCTTAAAATTGGGAAAATATTATGTAAAAGACCTCAGATGAACAACAACACATGATGTATCACACCGTCATTATATATATATATATAATAAAAAAACTCAAGATTGAAAGGCCATGAGTGACAAAGTTAGGACCCTATGACCCTATGATTAACTTGCCTGTATGTCCACTTTTAGCAGCAATAGCTTGAAGTAATACTTTTCAGAATGGCTTTATCAGTCTGTCATATCGTTCTGGAGGAATTTTGGCTCACTCTTCTTTACAGTGTAACCAGTTTATTGAGGTCTGTGGGCATTTGTTTATGCACCACAACATTTCAGACAGGATGACGTCTGGACTTTGACTGGGCAACACCATGATTCTTTTCTTTTCAGCCGTTCTGTTGTAGATTGGCTGGTGTGCTTGGGATCATTGTCCTGTTGCATGACACAATTTTGGCCAAACTTGAACTGCTGGACAGACAGCCTCAGTTTGGTTCTAGAATACTTTGGAATACTTTGGTTCACGGTTGACTCAATGACTGTGATGTGCCCAGGTCCTGTGGCTACTACCAGCATGCCATTGGTATGAGGTGTTTGTGCTGATACACTCTTTACGTTTTCGTCAAATGTGGCACTGCACATTATGGCCAAACATCTCAATTTTGGTCTTGTCTGTTCAAAGGACATTGTTCTATAAGTCTTATGGTTTGTTCAGAAGCACCTTTGCAAACCTAAACCGTGCTGCCATGTTTCTTTAGAGAAAAGAGGCTTTTTTTCTGGCAAGCCTTCTATGCATCCTGTACATGACCCATATTTTTCTAGTTTAACTGTCATGAACTTTATCATTTAACAAGTTAACTGAAGCCTGTAGAGTCTGCGGTGAAGTTCTTGGGTTGTCCTCCATTTCTCTGAGCATTACACGGTTTTGATCTTGGGGTGAATTTGCTGGGACATCCACTTCTGGGAGGATTGGTGTCTGTTTTGAATGTCTTCCACTTGTGAATAATCTTCCTCACTGTGGAATGATGGACTTCAAATTGTTTGGGAATGGCTGTATTACGTTTCCCAGATTAATGGCAACAGCAATTGCTTTTGTAAGATCATAGCTGATGTATTTTCTCTTTGGCATTGTGTTAACACTCACAATTGTTGATGATGAGTTAATCAAATGCAATTGATTAGCAATACCTATCCCTTAAAACTTACTCTTGTTAACAGTGAAGGTGTCTTAACTGTCACACATGGCTTTTCAAGTTTATTTGTATAGCGCTTTTTACTATACAAATCATTGTAAAGCAATGGCTTTATTTCTGTTAAATAAATTATGACAGTGTGAAATATCATGTATTGTTGTTCATAAGGTTTTATTTTCCTATATATATTTAATTACTTTTTTCTTATGTCCTGATACAGAAAACCATTCAATTCAAGGGAAAAGTGAAAGTCGTGACATTTGGCAATTATGGTAATCCATACTTGAAATTGGTGCTCTGCATTTAACCCATCCCAGTGCACACACACACACACACACACACACGGCAGTGAGAAGTGAACACACACCCGGAGCAGTGGGCAGCTATAGATCCAGCGCCCGAGGAGCAACTGGGGGTTCAGTGCCTTGCTCAAAAGCACTTCAGTCATGGGTGTTGAGGGTGGAAGAGAGCACTGTTCATTCACTCCCTCCCACCTACAACTCCTGCCAGCACCAAGACTCAAACGTGTGACCTTCGGGTAAATAGTCCAAGTCTCTAACCATTAGACCACAGCTGCCATTCAATCTAGTGTTCCTAACTTTTTCACACGACTGTATATTCAGATTTTGTTATAATTTTCAAATAAGTAACATTCAAGTAAATACTTTTTTTTTTTTTCACAATAGCCTCTTCAGAAAAGGTATATGTTTATTTAAATTACATAACATTTGAAGTATTCAATTTCAAATTCAAGCATTATGAATTACAGAAAAAAATTATATTCTACAACAACC
The DNA here is from genome assembly GCF_023724105.1 of Carassius gibelio. Lineage (NCBI taxonomy): Eukaryota > Metazoa > Chordata > Actinopteri > Cypriniformes > Cyprinidae > Carassius > Carassius gibelio. Next base: position 16,185,086 of record NC_068381.1, read on the forward strand.
ATTTATTTTGTATGTTGAAACAACGTTACTAGGAATATAAAAAAAAAAATATTTAGATACATCTTCCATAACAAAATCTACATTTTCCATAACAAAATCTTCCATATACCGCCCCTCCCCACCCACCCAGTGTACCTCACTTTATCAGATAAGTTACTTAAAAAATTAGAAATTAAAGAAACAAGATTCATTCTCAAGACAAACAGCTTTTCAGACAAAACTTTTCACATGTGTATTTCTGATCCACATTGCATTTATACATTACTGTAGCATTTTACATAATGTACAAAATATATATGATTTACTATATTTAATTATTTAAGATCCACATAATATTATAACATATTTTATCATAAAGTTATATATAAAAACATTATTTATATGAGCATAATGATCTATAATACTGTAAGTGCAAGTTTAACATCTCTCATTTATGGAAAGGTTTGTTCATCAGTTTTAAGACATAGAGTAGAAAAAAGTTTGCTCATGCTCATTTACAATATCTTCAGGTTATTAATATGCTATTAGTTCTCATCAGCCCTGTAAACATGATTGCCTAGGACAAGTTCATTCTTGTCTTCCACATCCCTTTCTTTAAATTATCCTACTATATTAGTTTAAGAACGTTAAATTTCGACCCTTTCAAAGTGCTTTCTGGAACCTCCAGATCCATTGCATGTATTTGCAGATGCCTCATGGTCTTTCTGGTTTTAAGATCAGATCTTTCTGGCTTGCTCTCTGAGGGGCCCAGCTTCGGAAGTTTAAATTTACTTGAAGGTGCGTCATTGTCAATATTTGGAGTGTTAAAATCAAGATTGTTTTTTTTTAAATTTGGTCCTGTAATTTGACCTTTTGGGAAATCAACATTCATGTCTGGGACTGTAATATCTGGATTATGACCTCTGATGTTGATGTCTGGTGAATCAAAGTCTGCGTTAAATTCTGGAGCTGACAGATCCATGCTAGGGGTTTTCAGATCAAAGTCCGGTGTCTTGATTTTGGATCCTGAGAAACCAACATCAGGCACCTTGAGGGTGGGCATTTTCTGTTTTCCAGATGGTATATCCATGTCTGGAAATGCAAGGCTGGTTTTTGCACCCTTGAAATCAGCATTAGGTCCATGAGTGTCAATATCAGGACTATTCATCCCTGCATTTAGTTTGGGAGTTGATGCATTTAGATTGAGGTCAGGCTGATCAATGTCAGCATCCATGTTCATATGTGGTCCTTTCAAACCTGACGCACCCAAACTGGGCATCTTTAGCTTTGGCATATTCAATTTACCTGATGGGGCCTTAACATCAATATCAGGTGATTTGATATCTAGGTTTGGGCCTTTTACATCAGTTTGAGGCAGAGTCAGATCCATATCTGGGGTATCAATTCCTTTCTTTATTTTCTGGCTTTTAAGATTCAGCTTTGGAGATTTGACTTTAAGATCAGGTCCTTCTGCTTTGCTACCTGAGAAGCCAGTATTTGGCAGCTTAAATTTACTTGAAGGTGCATTTATGTGGAGGTCAGGTGCATCCAAGTCAAGACTGGGTTTCTTGAAATTTGGTCCTTTAAAGGTACCTCTAGGAATATCGACATTCATGTCTGGGCCTGTGACATCTGGTTTATGACCTCTGATGTTTATGTCTTGTGAATCAAAGTCTGCCTTAAACTGGGGAGCTGACAGATCCATTTCAGGGGTCTTTAGATCATAATCAGGTGTCTTTATTTTTGGCCCTGAGACATCAAACTTAGGCATTTTTAAATTGGGCATTTTAATTTTTCCAGAAGGCTTTTCAATGTCTGGAAGAGTAAGTTCTGTTTTTGGACCTTTGAAATCAGCACCAGGTCCATGTAAATCAATATCAGGACTATTAAGCCCTGCATTTAGCCTGGGAGTTGATGCACTCAGATTAAGATCCGGCTGATCAATGTCAGCATCCATGTTCATATGTGGCCCTTTCAAACCTGACAGGCCAAAACTGGGCATCTTTAACTTTGGCATATTCAATTTACCCGAAGGCCCATTAACATCATCATCAAGTGATTTGAAATCTAGGTTTGAGCCTTTTAAATCAGTTTGAGGCAGAGTCATATCCATATCTGGGGTATTAATTCCTCCCTTTATTTTCGGGCTTTTGAGATTCAGGTCGGGGGAATTAAAGTCTGCCTTAAACTTTGGAGCTGACAGATCCATTTCAGGGGTCTTCAGATCATAGTCAGGTGTCTTTAGTTTTGGTCCCGAGACACCAAACTTGGGCATCTTTAAATTGGGCATTTTTAATTTTCCAGAAGGCTTGTCCATGTCTGGAAGAGTAAGGTCTGTCTTTGGACCTTTAATATCAACATTAGGTCCATGTACATCAAAATCAGGATTATTTATATCTGCATTTAGTTTGGGAGCTGATGCTCTCAGATTAAGATCGGGCTGATCAATGTCTGGGTCCACATTCATTCTGGGCCCTTTCGAACCTGATGGACCAAAACTGGGCATCTTTAGCTTTGGCATATTCAATTTACCTGAAGGGCCATTAACATCAATATCAGGTGATTTGATATTTAGATTCTGGCCTTTAAAATCAGTTTGAGGCAAAGTAAGATCCATATCTGGGGTATCTATTCCTCCCTTTATTTTGGGGCTTTTGAGATTCATGTCTTGAGATTTGATTTTAAGATCTGGAGCTTTTGGCCTGCTACCTGAGAAGCCAAATTTTGGCAGCTTCAGTTTACCTGAAGGGGAATTGATGTCGAGGTCAGGGGCATTCATGTCAGTATTGGGTGTCTTTAAGTTTGGTCCTTTAAATGTACTTTTAGGGAATTTAAGATTCATGTCTGGGCCTGTGATATCTGGCTTATGTCCTTTAATATTAAGGTCCGGGGAATCATAGTCTGCCTTAAATTTTGGAGCTGACAGATCCATTTCAGGTGTCCTCAAATCATAATCAGGTGTCTTTATTTTTGGTCCCGAGACACCAAATTTAGGCATTTTGAAATTGGGCATTTTGAATTTTCCAGAAGGCTTGTCCATGTCTGGAAGAGTAAGGTCTGTCTTTGGACCTTTAATATCAACATTAGGTCCATGTACATCAAAATCAGGATTATTTATCCCTGCATTCAGTTTTGGAGCTGATGCTCTCAGATTGAGGTCAGGCTGATCAATGTCTGGGTCCACATTCATATTTGGTCCTTTCAAACCTGACTGACCAAAACTGGGCATCTTTAGCTTTGGCATATTCAGTTTACCTGAAGGGCCATTAACATCAACATCAGGTGTTTTGATATCTAGGTTTGGGCCTTTTACATCAGTTTGAGGCAGAGTCAGATCAATATCTGGGGTATCGATTCCTCCCTTTATTTTGGGGCTTTTGAGATTCAGGTCCGGGGAATCAAAGTCTGCCTTAAACTTTGGAGCTGACAGATCCATTTCAGGGGTCTTCAAATCATAGTCAGGCGTCTTAAATTTTGGTCCCGAGACACCAAACTTAGGCATCTTTAAAGTTGGCATTTTAAATTTTCCAGAAGGCTTGTCCATGTCTGGAAGTTTAAGGTCTGTCCTTGGACCTTTAAGATCAACATTAGGTCCATGTACATCAAAATCAGGACCATTTATCCCTGCATTTAGTTTTGGAGCTGATGCTCTCAGATTAAGGTCAGGCTGATCAATGTCAGCATCCACATTCATTCTGGGCCCTTTCAAACCTGATGGACCAAAACTGGGCATCTTTAACTTTGGCATATTAAATTTACCTGAAGGGCCATCCACATCAATATCAGGTGATTTGATATTTAGATTCTGGCCTTTCAAATCAGTTTGAGGCAGAGTAAGATCCATATCTGGGGTATCGATTCCTCCCTTTATTTTGGGGCCTTTGAGATTCAGGTCTTGAGATTTGATTTTAAGATCTGGAGCTTTTGGCCTGCTACCTGAGAAGCCAAATTTTGGCAGCTTCAGTTTACCTGAAGGGGAATTGATGTCGAGGTCAGGGGCATTCATGTCAGTATTGGGTGTCTTTAAGTTTGGTCCTTTAAATGTACTTTTAGGGAATTTAAGATTCATGTCTGGGCCTGTGATATCTGGCTTATGTCCTTTAATATTAAGGTCCGGGGAAGCATAGTCTGCCTTAAATTTTGGAGCTGACAGATCCATTTCAGGTGTCCTCAAATCATAATCAGGTGTCTTTATTTTTGGTCCCGAGACACCAAATTTAGGCATCTTGAAATTGGGCATTTTAAATTTTCCAGAAGGCTTGTCCATGTCTGGAAGAGTAAGGTCTGTCTTTGGACCTTTAATATCAACATTAGGTCCATGTACATCAAAATCAGGACTATTTATCCCTGCATTCAGTTTTGGAGCTGATGCTCTCAGATTAAGGTCGGGCTGATCAATGTCTGCATTCACATTCATATGTGGTCCTTTCAAACCTGACAGCCCAAAACTGGGCATCTTTAGCTTTGGCATATTCAGTTTACCTGAAGGGCCATTAACATCAACATCAGGTGTTTTGATATCTAGGTTTGGGCCTTTTACATCAGTTTGAGGCAGAGTCAGATCCATATCTGGGGTATCGATTCCTCCCTTTATTTTGGGGCTTTTGAGACTCAGGTCCGGGGAATTAAAAGCACCCTTAAACTTTGGAGCTGACAAGTCCAGTTCAGGGGTCTTTAAATCATAGTCAGGCGTCTTTAGTTTTGGTCCTGAGGCACCAAACTTAGGCATCTTTAAAGTGGGCATTTTAAATTTTCTAGAGGGTTTGTCAATGTCTGGAAGTTTAAGGTCTGTTCTTGGGCCTTTAAGATCAACATTAGGTCCATGTACATCAATATCAGGACTATTTATCCCTGAATTTAGTTTAGGAGTTGATGCACTCAGATTAAGGTCAGGCTGATCAATGTCTGCATCCACATTCATATGTGGTCCTTTCAAACCTGACATGCCAAAACCAGGCATCTTAAACTTTGGCATATTAAATTTGCCAGAGGGGCCTTTGACATCAATATCAGGTGATTTTATATCCAGTTTTGGGCCTTTTAAGTCAGTTTGAGGCAGAGTCAGATCCATATCTGGGGTATTAATTCCTCCCTTTATTTTGGAGCTTTCGAGATTCAAGTCCGGGGAATTAAACTCTGCCTTAAACTTTGGAGCAGACAGATCCATTTCAGGGGTCTTTAAATCATAGTCAGGTGTCTTTAGTTTTGGTCCTGAGACACCAAACTTGGGCATCTTTAAATTGGGCATTTTTAATTTTCCAGAAGGCTTGTCAATGTCTGGAAGTTTAAGGTCTGTTCTTGGACCTTTAAGATCAACATTAGGTCCATGTACATCAATATCAGGACTATTTATCCCTGCATCCAGTTTGGGAGTTGATGCACTCAGATTAAGATCCGGCTGATCAATGTCAGCATCCATGTTCATATGTGGTCCTTTCAAACCTGACAGGCCAAAACTGGGCATCTTTAATTTTGGCATATTAAATTTACCCGAAGGGACATTGATATCAACATCAGGTGACTTAATATCTAAGTGTGGGCCTTTTGAATCTGTTTGAGGCAGAGTCAGATCCATGTCTGGGGTATCGATTCCTCCCTTAACCTTGGGGTTTTTGAGATTCAGCTTTGGAGATTTGATTTTAAGATCAGGTCCTTTTGGCTTGCTACTTGAGAGACCAAATTTTGGCATTTTCAATTTAGCTGAAGGGGAATTTATGTTGAGATCAGGTGTATTCACATCAAAATCAGGTTTCTTGAAACTTGGTCCTTTCATTTTTCCTTTTGGGAAATCAACATTCAAGTCAGGTGCTGTGATATCTGGATTGTGACCTCTGATGTTGATGTCTGGGGAATCAAAGTCTGCCTTAAACTTTGGAGCTGACAGATCCATTTCAGGAGTCTTCAGATCATAATCAGGCGTCTTTATTTTTGGTCCCGAAACACCAAATTTAGGCATCTTTAAATTGGACATTTTAATTTTTCCAGAAGGCCTGTCCATGTCTGGAAGAGTAAGGTCTGTCTTTGGACCTTTAAGATCAACATTAGGTCCATGTACATCAAAATCAGGACTATTTATATCTGCATTTAGTTTGGGAGCTGATGCTCTCAGATTAAGGTCGGGCTGATCAATGTCTGCATCCACATTCATATGTGGTCCTTTCAAACCTGACTGACCAAAACTGGGCATCTTTAGCTTTGGCATATTCAGTTTACCTGAAGGGCCATTAACATCAATATCAGGTGATTTGATATCTAGGTTTGGGCCTTTTAAATTAGTTTGAGGCAGTCTCAGATCCATATCTGGGGTATCGATTCCTCCCTTTATTTTGGGGCTGCTGAAATTCAGGTCTGGAGATTTGATTTTTAGGTCAGGTGCATCCAAGTCAAGACTGGGTTCCTTGAAATTTGGTCCTTTAAATGTCCCTTCAGGGATATTCACATCAATGTCAGGTGCTGTAATATCTGGCTTATGACCTCTGATGTTGATGTCTGGTGAAACAAAGCCTGCCTTAAACTTAGGAGCAGACAGATTAATTTCAGGGGATTTTGAATTATAGTCAGGTGTTTTTATTTTCGGTCCTGACAGGCCAAAATCAGGGGAGCTGAAAGTGGGTGCTTTCAGTTTTCCAGATGACATGTCCATGTCTGGAAGGTCTGTTTTTAGACCTTTGAAGTCAGCCTTTGGTCCATCAGTTTGTATATTAGAACCATTGAGCCCTGCAGCTACTTCAGGGGATGACGATGCCAATTTTGACCCCTTCATGCTTCCACCGTAACTGATGTCAGTATTCTTGTTTCTAGAGAGGCTAAACCTTGGCATTTTAAATTTTGGCTTTTTCACATTAACCGATGGTACTTCCATGTCCATATCAGAAGAATTAAGCACTGCTTTTGGACCTCTAAAATGTCCTTTTGTGAGGTGCATCCCCGGAGATCCTTGGTTGTCTAGCAGTGTAAGACTTGAATCTGGTGGAATCACTGCCCCATTGTGTATGCCATGTCTGTTTTCCTCTACAGCTTTATTTCCTTTCATGTGTTTCTTGACTTTATCATTGAAGAGCTTGTCATATGAATCTTTCCACACCTGTTGAAACATTTGTATCCTTACAAATTAATTTGTTTGGGAGTTTTATGATTCAGGGTTGAAAAATAACTGTAAATGTGATGTACACAGACCTCATTAGGAGCTTTGATATCCAGACTTTCCAAGCTCTTGCTGGATTTCAAACCATGCTTCATTAACTGCTTGTCATTATCAATTAACTTCAAAATGTCCACAGCTTCATCCTTCTTTTGTTCGTTCCTCTTCAGGTCAAACAGACCACTAGCACCCACAATTTCTTCATCTGAAATTAAAATGTAATGTGCATTGTAGTCTATTATAAACAATTTTCCTTATAATTTTCACCATATCAAGGTTCATGGCAAAAGCCATTTTCTCCAAAGTAAAAGTTTCTTTAACAGAACCAAATCAGTTAATATACAATGATATGCATAAAAATATTCTTATTCAAATGTCATGAAAGTGCACCTTCTTGAAAGAGCATGTCTGTGTATTCCAAACCATCTACAGAGTCATTGTCATCTTCAAGCAGCAGGCTGTCAGACAGGCTTCTACGAAGAAGAGCCTGCAAATTAGATAATATCATGGTCTATTATTATTATTGTCATATTTCATGAAATTAAATGGATGCATAGAATAAAATAATATTCCAAATAATGACATACACATAAAAAATATCTGATAGATCACACAAACACATATAATTCAGATATAGATTGAATATAAAAAAGGACAACATACCATTTCACTAGTATGTATTTACATTGAAGAAAAGCATCCAAAACTCAAACCTGTTAATGCAAATGAAATTATTCAGCAGCAGCAAGACACCCAAAATTCAGTGTTAGTTATTCTTGACATATATGTAATTGTTAATGGTTGGTTAAAATGCAATGACAGACCTGAATCTGTGAACTATGAACATATGGGTCAATCATTGAATAAAAAATGTAATTGCCTCAGAGTGAAGCAAGACTGAGCAGACAGCACTAACTTAATTCAAATTCTGCATTTCTGCTAATGGCACACAGACGAAACTGTGAGGTATTCAAGGAATTGTTCAGGCATAGTGTAACAAGAAGGAGTTAGGAACAGGTTAGGCCAGACGAAGGAAACTATGAACAGACATTGCCTTTTAACAACATCCTCCTCATTAAACATGCGTAGGTCCGCCCACAATCATCTGTAAGGGCACATATTTTGATAATCTGTTCATCTGTTTAATTAAAATGATCTGTTTCATTTCATTGAAACGGATTTAAAAAACATTAAGTAAGTATTAGTATTAATACTAAATATATTAAAATTAGTATCAGTAAGTATTATCTACAGTATATGATCTATTTAACATGCACAAAATCATTTTATTAACCTGTATATTTACAATAAAAACAAATGAAAGGTACAGGACCTGAAACATGCTTCAGAATTTTTTGATTTAGAAAACATGCCCCCCCCCCAAAAAAAACAAAAAACAAAAAAAACAATAATGTTAATGTACTCATTTACAATTTTAAATGTCTTGTACTTAAATATTTACAACTTAAGTGCAATTTGTAATATGAATACATTCAACCACTCTTGAATTATATTAAAAATACAATGAAATCAGCATAACCCATGTGAGTGCTGCATATAGTCATTCATAACAAATACAGCTGAACACCTGCGCTTGCTAGACACCAGACTTTACTTTCAATACCATACGGGCTGTTTCACGCAACATAGCACAGTTCAAAGTACTGTTGTAAATTTGCACAGGAATGAAACGACTTACCTTGTATCCTATGAGCTTTTAAATCCTTGTTCAATATCAGCAGTGATAACATGCCATGCTGACGAGTTTTCACTTGATGTGACTGTGTTTAACTCGGTTCTCTTCTCACTGTTTGTGGAATTCTCACTGCGGCAGGTGATACACTTGAAGAGTGGATCGACTGGTTTAACCAGGCCAAACAGATACCTCATATAGCTTTAGCATCACTGCATGATCTGCACTGGAGGCAGAGTGACATAACAATAACAAACCTCTCCCTAATTCTAGATTTATGGGAGGATATCGAAAGGAATGTTTAAAAAAAAAAAAAAAAAAAGATTAAAGTATGCACACATGTACTTCCACATGACTCGAGTTGAGAAACGGGCACCTGTACAAGGCGTAGTCATTCTCCCCCAGGTTGTTCCAGAGCGATCACTGAAACCAGTCATGCACTGTGAATTCTCGGGAAAGAGAGAAAGCATTCAAACAACATGAATAAATATTAGAACAGTTTGACTCTCGCACCTTAGTTTGCAGGAATGAGAGAATAAAAAAATATATATATATATATAAAAAAATGGGTCCTGACATTACAAAAAATGTATCTATTTAAAAAAACACATTATTTTCCATATACTGTACATTATTGTTTCTCCTCTATGCCCCGGCTTTCTGAAACACATCCATTTTCACAAAGCTCATCAGTCTGAAAAGCGAGGTGTGCTCTGATTGGCCAGCGATCCAGTGCATTGTGATTGGCCGAATACCACAAGCATGTGACGGAAATGTTACACACCTTAACATACTGTGATCCGTGTGTCCCAGGGTGAAGAGACAAAACCAATAAAACCCATTACAAATTATGCATTCGTTGCATCCAGTGGGGACATAATTACAGATCATAACGACTTATACTGTGTTTTTATGCGTTACATTGCATATCCCGCTGCATAAATATAAAACCATGTCTGCATTTGTGATCGGAGAAACAACAAATGCTACACTACACTGCTCAAAACTCACGTTTGAATTATCAGTGGCAAATTCTTTACATATGGAAATGTACTTACAGACTGTGAGTCAGAAGTGCAACTGTCCTTGCAAAGTTGAAACTGTCCCACTTTCTGAAATATTATTACAATATTACAACTTAACCACTGATTTTTAGTTATGTCCTCTTTTGGAAGACCAGACAAAGTAGTATCGCTTTCACAACAAAACACACAGCTTCTCCACAACATGGCGCCTGCGGCGGCAACTGCGAGAATAAACGTTACGACTTCTTTCTTTGCGTGAACATTTGGGTGGCGTTATGCAAATCTTCCCACATCATGACGTAGACATGTGAGGCCGTGTTTGACTGTTAACTTTTATAAAGAATATCTCTTTGGATTTGAGCCTTTAGTCTTTGCATCTTTACAGATCTTCTTCATGCACCAAGAGCTTGTATCACCCCAAAGATCCCGAATCGCATCATATGACCCCTTTAATCAGTAAAAAAAAATTGAAATCTGGAAACAGACCAATAATTGCAAACAAACAAATACAAAAAAATGTACTTCTAAAAAACATTTTTATCCATACAAATGTGACCGTTTATAAAAACATTTAACAAGTTTTTCATTGTTCTTCATGATACAAACTGCAGGTATTTGCACATATGCAGTGGCCAAGCATAGGACTCCAACTACATTCTTAGCTAAAAGTACATTAAACTCTTTCTTCCCCTCCACGCAAGAGTTTCTGGAAAACAGAGTCTTCTCTTTGGCACAGAGCAGCAGGGCTGTCAAACTCCACCACCTTCCCAGCATGCATCACCAGCACTCTGTCAGAGTCCATGATCGTATTCAGTCTGTGGGATAAGGAAGACTCGTTGGGTTTGCATTGGAACACAGATGTTCTTGACAGGCGTTTAAACTAAACAACATGCTATGCTAAAAAGTAGATGTAGAAGAAAAAATATGGTCTCTTCTAGGTTTTGTTTCTTTGAGTGGTGTGGTGTCAATCAAACAGCTAGACACCCACAAACTAAATTAAAGGGACATACCTGTGGGCGATGGTAAGCACAGTTTTATCCTTGAATTTTTCTCTGATAGTTTTCTGTAGAAGCATGTCAGTCTGATGATCCACGCTTGCAGTGGCCTCGTCAATGCATAAAATCTATTAATGCAAAAATGAACAAAATACATCGTTAAGATAAGAATAACAGATACTTGTTTGACGCTGTATATGTTCTACTTTAGTGTTATACATTAGCTTCTGTGAGCAGAGCACGGGCAAGACACAGCAGCTGCCTCTGGCCCACAGACAGAGACTTTCCTCTCTCTCCAACCTCTGAATCCAGGCCACCTGTAATAGGAGGAAAAAATTCAATTAATATAAAAACAAAGTATTTTTTCATGTCCTAGATAAATCATTTTAAGTAAGATGAATTTGAATTGAACAAGCCGAACACAATCAAAAGTGATGGACCCTTACCGATCCTCTGTACTACATCTCCCAGGTGGCATTGCTCAAGAGCATCTAGCAAACTGAAGTCTGGATGACGTCCATGAGGATCAAGGTTCTCTCGCACGGAGCTGGAGAAGAGGAAGGGATCCTGAGGGATGATGGCCAGCTTTGATCTATGGAGGGCCACACAAATTCTTATTATATGCAGAGACCATATTAAACACATTGAAACCACACGGAAACATCTGGAAATTATATCTGGAAGAAGTTTCAGGATTTCAAATAATTTAAAAACGATACAAAACGTTTATGCATTTCACAACATAAGTGCGAAAAATAAAACGCTTACCGCCAACCGAAAAAATTATGTTAAATTAGAATTAAATAAAAAAATGATTACATTTGTTACTTATATTTTACATGCACAAAAAGCAGCATAAACAGAACATGAGAATTCAGGTGGTCACATCATCCACCTGCAGCGCTTCTGTAAACGATGAAAACATAAGGCTATATACATATATAAGGAATAAATAGGCCTATAAGCGAAATTTATGTTAACTTACATAATTAATAAATTAACACAATGACGAAAAAACTATTCAATATAATATAGCATATAACCTAGCAATGTTTATAAGGTTTCTGGTCCGTCATTTTTCTTAAGTCTCACCAAAGCTGCATTTAATTGATTATAAATACAAAACAGTAATATTCTGAAATAGTATTACAATTTAAGCAGAGCAGTATTTATTATATTCTGATAAATTTTAAAATGTAATTTATTGCTTTGATGGTAAAGCTGAATTTTCAGCATCATTACTCCAGTCTTCAGTGTCACATGATCCAGAAATCATATTACCGTAATATGCTGATTTGTTGCTCAAAAAAAAAAAGACTGATTATTAAAAAACAGCGTTTATTTGAAATAGATATGTTCTGTAATTTTATAAACACATTTACTGTCCCTTTTGATAAATTGAATGCATCCTCCTTGTTGAAAAATAATAATACAAAAATCTTACTGATAATCCAAACCTTTACATTTAAGTGTAATCTCTCTAACAAAATAGCAAAGCATCAAAAAGTGACTTAACCCTCACCGCAAGTTACTAAGCCTAACCGAGCTGATGTCAACTCCATCCAGCAGGATTTGACCCTGGTTCAGCTCCACCATACGGAACAGGGCAAGGAACAATGAGGATTTCCCGGAGCCTGTACGCCCCACAATGCCCACCCTCTCTCCAGGTAATACCTCCAGGTGGACCCCATCAAGAGCATTGGGCAAGCCCGGTCGGTATGCCAGTACAGCACCTATAAACTCAACTCTGCCCTTTTCAGGCCAGGAATTTGGAACCTGTAGATGGAGAGTTTCAGGATAAGGTTGTGTGTTTCATATTAAGGACACTATGCATGATACATAAAGGGTTTCACAACCTGGGCTTTGCTAAAGAACTACAGGCAGTTTTTGTGAAATGAATGAATGAATGGATATTTAAAAGACAATTAAATAAAAATAAAAAAGACACTTTGTTTTTCAAAATTTTAATTAAAATATATATGAAAAGAAAACAGTAAATATACTTCACTCCAACACTTTAAACACTTCAGTCTGATCCTATAAACAAAACTGTGCAATTCTATTTTATTTTTTTCAATATACAGTATTTAAAGGAATCATGACCAGGGTTGCCAGGTTTTCACAGCAAAACCCACCCCATTGCAACTCAAAACCCAAACCTAGTCATATCACATTTTGAGGGGATCCCCAGGAAAAACTTGTATTCCGGTTGATGTAAAATACATCTTATTGGGGGGGGTTCCCCTGGTAAAATTTCTATTTTAGGAGCTAAATATCATGTTATTTGGGTCGCTTGCAATTCCAAACTAGCCCAGTTCTGTAGGAAAACCGTGGACTTGGCAACACTGATCATGACATACTTTTTTTTTTGGTTCTGTTATGAAACTTATTATTATAAGTTTTTTTTTTTGGATGAAAAAACTTTTTAAAAATTAGCTATTCATGATCTTTTACACCCTGTTTCTCATCCTTCTCATTTTCTGAAAATGTTTTCATCATCTTGCCATCCAAGAAATAGAAGAGTTTGTTTCTTCATCAGAAAAGATTTGGAGAAATGCATCAATATATTACATGCTCTGCTGTGAATGGGTGCTAAAACATCACAATAATCTACAAGTAATATGAGGTGGGGGGGGGGGGGGTCACTTTAACCTGCGGCATAGAAAACAACCTGAAGCAACAGTGTTAAAGTAGCCCAGTTCCATGATAAAACCACATACTTTTGACAACAATTTGAAGCTAAAAAACAACTAAATGGATTTATTTTTCACAAACACACAGCTTTATGCTTCACAAGTTATTAACTGATGGACTGGAGTGGTGTGGATTACTTGTAGACTTGCAATATTTGAACTCTCATTCTGACGGCACCCATTCACTGCAGAGGATCCATTGGTGAGCAAGTAATGTAATGCTAAATTTCTCCAAATCTGTTCTGATGAAGAAACAATTGCCTCTACATCTAGAAAAGCCTGAGGGTAAGTACATTTTCACAAACTATTCCTTTAAAATAACCTAACAAACAGGTTGTGAAACTGTTTTAATAACACTTAATCCCGATTCAGTTTTTGGGGTAAACATCGCTCCTCTAACCTCAGTGCTGGCTTGTTGAGGCTCCTGCGGGATGTTGGTGGAGTACTCCTCCGTACGCTCAATGCTCACCAACTGCATCTCTGTCTGCGCAAAGCTGAAAATCAGGCCTGAAAGCAGGTTGGTGATGGAGAGCGCATAGGACAGAGACAGACCTACCAGACCTGACAGAAAAGAGAAGAAAAAAGATTTGTTTCAAGAGGTATTTCAGTCACTTTAAACTGTTTTAAAGGCCTTATGGCTGAACTAGACAATGATCTTTTAAAACCGGACAGTGCTGTTGAGTTGAGTTTCCTAAACGTCCCATCAGAAACCAATACTCCAATAGAATGTATACTCTTATCTCACAAAGAGGTTAACCTGGGTCGACGGATTTGAGCTGATGCTGGATCACAGCGATCACACTGATGCCGGTTACTACAGTGACACCAATCATCTGCAGCCGGACGTCCAGCCACTGCATGGCAGCGTTACTGTTGAAGAGACAGCGTTGATTCTGTTCCAGGCGCCTCTCATTCTCCTCCTCAAACCTGCTCTCAAAAACAGTTTTATTCAGCATTACAATCAGTGTCAGGCCTCAAAGTCAAATGAGAAAAAAAAAGACAAATTACAGAAGAAAATTGCATTAAGAAGAAAAAGTTCCTCCAAATTCAAAAAGAAAACCTAATTTTTATAATACAGTTAATGTGTTGGTATTATAGAAAAGTCCCGTTTAAACATAACAGATATTTTAATTGTAAAATAGTAAAATAATAATTTATAATAATCAGGAAAATAACGTCACAATTCAACAAAAAAAGCCTCATTTTCTTTTTGTTAAATATTTTGTTTTTCCTTTACTGTCAAACACGAGCCGGACATTTATTTAAACCAAACATTACTTCTGAATCAACGTAAATGACATGATTTGAGCAGAAGTACAGCTAGTTTTCAGACCTGGCGGTGTGTCCGCTGGCCCGCACGGTGGACAGGCCGCTGAGTGTTTCTGAGAAGTGTGAATAAACTGGAGAGAGTGTGAGGCTACACAGACGTTTCAGCTCACGGGACGAGTGGCGATAAAAACCCTGAGTTTGGAAGTAGAGCACCCCCAGAGGAAGCAAAGGAAGTAGCACCCAAGGCATCCCGTAGCTCATGACGATCAGCATCCCGAGCAGTCCAAACACATTGGCCAGGAGAATGTTTAAGACAAAGGGCAGAGAGTCGTCCACACTGTAGATATCGGAGGAAAACCGATTCAGGATGCGACCCAAGGGTGTAGTGTCAAAAAACGTCATAGTGGCCTAGAATAGAAAAAAGCATATAAATAAAGTTGTGTGTGCTTACAAAATCTACATCTTATTATTTCAGTTTAAGCAATGACTTTTAGCCGTCTTGGCCGAAGGTGATGGTTAGCATTCGCTCACAGAAAAGCAGTGCTAGGGAAGATTACCTTCAGCACACTGGACAGCAGTCTCTTATGAACGACTGTAGCAGCACAGATCGCTCCATAAGCGAAGAGAAAGGCTCGAGCGGCTGTAAAGACTGTGTTTGCTGCTGCCAGAGATCCATACACGGTCATGTAAAACTTCAGCTCAGCGCTCATATTCCCAGAAGTCTCTGAACCTCTGTCGGGCGCGTGAAACCTGTTGAGAGCGAAGGAGTATACGGAGAAAATCCAATCAAGACTGTCAACTGTGGCACCAATGTCATAATCAGCCAATCAGCACATCAGAATGATTTCCGATGGATCATGTGACACTGAAGACTGAAGTAATGGAAAATTTGAAAAACTATTGAATTAGAAAGCCTTATGCTCTTAGTAGTGTAAATAAGTTATTTAATGAAATGTCTAACTCACGTAAGTCTCTCAGGAAAGAGAAGGGTCATCATCAAGACTGAATCGGCTGACAGGGACACCAGCTGAGTCATATTGTCCTTCATATGGGAAATCCAATGAGAGAGCCACCAATCGGACACGTTTTTGGAGGCTGTGTAAGGCAAATCAAAGTAGATATTGCAGTGAAGTGATTGTCTTACAGTAATATTTCATTATACTGTACATACAGCTGAGCTGACAGTGATATAGGTGTTACTACCTTGCATTAGGAAAAGAGAGAGCAGAACAGCCAAAGCCATGCATCCACCCACTGCTCTCCAATAGGAACGGTACACAGCCCAGGACAGCTTGCCCATTTGCTTCTGCTCCTCCCCAAACATCTCCAGCTCTGCCTCCAGCTCCGGCTCACTGGCCTCGTCTTCCTCTTTGCCTATAGCATCTGAGAAAGAAGGTTTGTTTGCATAAGCTCAAGTGAACTAAGAAAAACAGATATTGTTTTCTCGCTCATTTAAAAAGCATCAGTACCTTTCTCCTTAGCATTGCTGTTGTTCTTGCAGTCTTTAGGGGCTTTTACCAAAGAAAGGACTTCCTTCGGCGTCCCTGTTTTCACGATCCTCCCATTGTCCATCAGAACCACCACATCGGCCTTATCCACAAACTCTACCCGATGTGTGCAAAGAACTCTGGTCTTGCTCTTGAGAATCCCCAAGATGCATTTCTCCATGAGGTGATGGGCAACATCAGCATCCACAGCTGCTAAAGGATCATCTAGCAAGTAGATTTCCTTATCCTAAAATATGACGAGAGAGAATGTACCAGGATATCCACACATCATACTCCTGCCCAAATCTTTTAGACTAAATCTTTCAAATCAAAAAACACTGCACCATATAAACAGCCCGGGCCAAAGCGAGGCGGCTTTTCTGTCCTCCGCTCAGAGTGACACCGTTCTCTCCGACCTCTGTCTGATCGCCACCAGGCAAGATCTAAATCAAAATAGTACAAATGAGTGTCAGCTGTAGCTTTCCAAGGATTTTACACAAGGAATCCATGTCCAAATCTGCACTCATAATAAGGATATGCACCCACATTGAGGTCATCAGCAAGGGCACAGGCCTCAATCACAGCTTGATAGAACATGCTGTCAAAGTCTCTGCCAAAAACAATGTTGTCCTGCACTGTTGCATGCTGGATCCACGGCTCCTGGACGGCTAGTCCAAATCCCTGCTCTCTTTCCAGAACAAATATTTCCCCTCCACACCTATAGGAGACAAAACCACAAAATCATGAAGAAAGTAAAGTATTTAACGGTGCAGTACAGCGCCTAATGAAACTGGAAAAATAATGAGGGTTTTAAATATCAACATAAATAAATATTTATACATCAAAAAATTAAATAACAAATAAATGCCACAATTCAAATATTTGGGATTTATTCAGCAAGGATGCATTCATTTGATCAAAAGTAAGTAAGGACATTTACAATGCTACAAAAGATTTATATTTCAAATAAGATTATCTTCTGAACATTCTATTCAGAAATTATTATTAATTCTGGATTCTACAAAAAAAAAAATTAAGCAGCATAACTGTTTTCAGAAATGTTTCGCAAATCAGCATATCACAGTGATTTCTGAAGGATCATGTGACACTGATGCCTGGAGTAATGATGCTGGAGATTCAGCTTTGTCATCACAAAGATTGATTACATATATATTTTTAATATTTTAAAATACAAAACAGCTGTTTCAGATCATTATAACTGTTTTTACTGTAGAAAATCTTACAGACCCCAAACGTTTTAAACATTAATGTATGTATTTCTGATTAAAATTGCATTTTGAGAGTAACATGATGAATAGATTTCATTATTTGTTTCATTCTGTATCAGTACCTGCTAAGCTCTCCTGTTATGGCAGCCAACAGGGAACTTTTCCCACAACCAACCTTTCCCACCACAGCCACCAGAGAGCCCTGGAGCCAGAAAGCTTTTCGTTATTCAGAAGAGCAACAGAATATTAGAGGACAAATGTGAAAACTAGTTTTGACTACAAATGAATGGCTAACTGCTCCCGCTGCAGCACACACACCCTTTTAACGCTGAGATTGAGTGCATGCAGATAAAAGCTGCATGGTGGAGACCCATCCTCTGTCTTGTCATCAGGTACACAGTCAGAATCATGTTCCTCTGACTGCTTCCAGGAGAAACTCGCTCGGTTCATCTCTACTGCAGACAGAGGGTCCTCAGGACACACTGCAAAAAAAGCATGACAGATATGAAATGCACTAATTAAATGTACTAATCGGTGTTTTGTTTTTTTTGCACACTATTAATTTAAGAATCTGCCATGCATAAAAAGGCATCTGTCATACAGGAGTTTCATTTACCATCAGATTAATTTCATAACTATTTAAATGACAAGTAATAAGAACACAAAAACACTAACCTCTCCAGGCAAACCCCTTGAACCCCTTTTTATACAAGTTATTTTATTTTGATTTTAATTCAGTTATTTCAGTCATTTTAAATCTAACATTTAAATAAACATTTGCATGTTACACTTTTTTGATTTCAGTGAAAATTAAGTTTTATTTCATAATTGATTTTTCATTTTTATGATTTAATTAATTGCTTTTCATCAACAGAAACTCTTAATTATAAGAGTATTCTTAATTATAAAGGTTTTGTTTAAAGCAACAGTTTTGCATTTGCTGAAAATGTTCTTACCTTCAGGCTTTTCTAGATGTAGAGGAGTTTGTTTCTTCATCAGAAAAGATTTGGGCGAAATGTAGCATTGCATCACTTGCTCGTCAATGGATCCTCTGCAGTGAATGGGTGCCGTCAGAATGAGAGTTTCGATTAAAGTTCAAGTTAAAACACCTCAATGAATGTGGATTACTGTTATGTCTTTATCAGCTCTCATTCTGACGGCACCCATTCACTGCTGAGGATCATTTGGTGAACAAGTGATGTAAAGCTAAATCTTTCCAAATCTGTTCTGATGAAGAAACAAACTCATCCACATCTTGGAACATTTTCAGCAAATATTTATTTCTGGATAAACTATTCCTACAAGTGTGGGCTATCTTGAAAAAGTGTGGGCAGGTACCTTGACTGTAATAGACGCTGAGGTCCTGATCCTGTATTGTGAGGAAGCGCTGAATACGGTCCAGAGATACTTTAGCTTCTAGGGTTCCATTCAGCACCCAGGGGAAGGCATTGAGAGGCAGAATGAGCATCCCCACCAGAGCCAGAGTACTAAACACCTGCCAAACAACATATTACATGCAGGGGATGTGTAGAACATTATGTAGCCATTAAATAATATTTGAAATATTTACTGACCGCGCATCTCTGTTCCCTGTTAAAGAAACAGTGTTTGAGACCTGGAATATTCCTTTAAACTGGCCTACACACCTTTGCAGCGGTGAGACTGTTTCCCATCAGGACATATGTGATGAAAGTGAGGATAGAGATGACCACGGGCAGAGCAGCCCAGGTGTACACACACACAGCATCCAGGTACTTCAAGAGTTTCAGGTGATGCAGCTCTTTTTTACGGGCCTCCGCAATCTTTTGAGTGAAGTGCTCCTCCCAATTATAGTACTTCAGGACACGGATCCCAAAGAGGATCTCGGTCATTAGCTGGTGACAAAAATATATCAGATGTTTAATTACCAACTGGAAGCTACGCTACCATTCAAAAGTTTGGGGTTGGTACAACTTTTTAATGCTTTTGAAAAAAAAAAACATGTTTACGTTGTAAATTGTAAATCACGTTGTAAATGTAAACATATTTGCTGTCACTTTTGATCAATATAATGCATCCTTACTGAATAAAAGTATTAATTTGTCTCTCTTCTAAAAGAATAATAATAATAATCTTACCGACCCCAAATGTTTTAAACAATATTGCATTTACTTAAAGATTTATTAACAGCAAATGACAACATTACAGATCACTTAATTAACATATGCAAAACAGTCACACCTTCACTCTTCCGTCCTTGTGTAGCAGCATATGTCGATTGTTTTCCAGAATTCGGGAGGCCAGGACTTTGTTCAAAGGCACGAGCAGCACGGCCACACACACGCCACCCAAAAAGGCCACGCCCACCTGTAGGTAAAGCAGGTAAAGTGCGAGGACGAACTGGAAGGGAAGACTCCAGACCTCATGGAAGCTGTTGAAGAAATTCACCACCCGGTCCGTGTCGGTGCTCATGAAGTTGACCACCTCGCCCATGTTGAAGCAGGCCAGAGCGGATGCACTCACTTTTAGCGCTTTGCTGTAGATGGTGGAAATCACAGCAGCCCGAGCCTCCAGCGCAACCTTTGATACTTCATAAACAAAGACGTTCCTCAGCAAGGCGGCAAGGAAGGTACTAGCAAAGAGCCCCACAGCACACCACACACCCTTACTCAGTGGTGCCCCATCGGTCTCCATGAAACTCACTAATGCACCGAGAAGCAGGGGTCCTGCAAAGGCTAGCATGCTGGCTGCTAACTTCAACACGCCTAGAAGGTAGTAGCGTAGACCAAAGGCCTTGTGCAGCACCTTCAGGAGCTTGACATCATGCGGTGCTCCGCCTTCACACATCCTCTCCGGCTCGGCCTCGCTCCAAGAGTTGTCCTGCAGGTTTCCTCTTGGGAGCCGATCCTGTCTTTCAGGTCTTTCCAAACCCTTTGGATGGAGGCATTTCTGCCAGCACTGGGAGAAGCGGAGATTGACTGCTTTGGTACGCAGTCGATGTGGCAGCTGGAAGACGTCACATGGCCTCTCCAGCTCTCCACGCTTACCTCGTCTGAGCAAAGGGTTCAGCCACAGGTAGAGGAGTCTGGACAGCCAGCTGCACCCATCCTCGGCTACAGTCACCCCTCCATCGGGCTCAAAGGAGACAATTAATGGAGCTACATCGTCTGCATTACAAGACAGAAGATCTCTTTGAGTTCTGTAACAGGGAAAGATATAACCCAGCAGGTAGACCAGCACCAGAGCAGCTCTGGTTACCGTCACAGCTAGACGAACAACCTGCAGAGGCCGTGAGACTCCAAGGTGACTGATTTCTTGGATGTAAGCAGTGAGGATGAAAGCTAGATTAGGGATGGAGAGCATGAGCAGCACAGGAAGCAAAGCAGGACCTCGAGTTCTTCTGTACATGGATCTTTGTAACGCCAAAACGGCTCCAAAATGAACCAACCAGGCCAGGACGCCACATCCATCAGCTAAGATGTCCAGATATATGTCCGGGGCATGGAGCTCAAAAACCAGGACCAAGTCTACAATAAACAAGAGAGCCATCAGCAAGGTCGATGTGGCCCTGAAGCTCCAGCCAATGGGAAGGGAGGATACAATATGGGTAAGCCTGTGGGTAATAAAACAAGGATTATATATAAAAGATAATAAACATAATAAAAGTCAACATGAAATGCAACTCAGTTGAAATCCATATTATGATGTAAAAATGGCATCACTTGATTTTATCAACCTGAATTCAAAAAGTGATTTAAAAAAGGTTTATTGTCTTTCGTTGGCACGGAGAATCAGTGTGACCACTTGAACCCATTGTGATGTCAGTTCGGGGGAATCTTTCCCATTTATGTGGATTCCTAATGAAATGACTACTTTTTGCTAGATAACTAAAATGCGTTGAACTACAAAAACAGTATTTATAAACTAAGAATGTGTATTATGAATGTTAACCGGGTCCATTTTGATTCCACCTGTGATTTTCACACAGACACTACCATTCAAAAGTTTGAGGTGGGTCAGATTTATTTTTGTTTTTTAATGAGTCTCTTTTGCTCACCATGGCAACATTTATTTAATCAAAAATAGAGTAAAAACAGTAAAATTATTACAATTTAAAATAAAATATTTGACAATTAAATGTATTCCTTCGATGCAAAGCTGAATTTTTAGCATCATTACAGTCTGTTACAGTCAATCAGCATATATATGAATGATCATACAGTCACACGATCCACAGAAATCATTCTAATATGCTGGTTTGCTGTTCACGAAACATTTCTGATTATTATCATCAATGTTTAAAACAGTTGTGCTGCTTAAGATTTTAATCTAAACCATGATGCATTTTTACAATTTTTTAAAATTTTTTTGATGAATGCAATGTTCAGAAGTAGTTGGTATAATAATGTACTATAATGTTTTGTGGGTTACATGAATTTATGCACTGACGGTCACTTATGATCAAATTCATCCTTCCTAAGTAAATGAATGAAATTGTATTTCAGCATATGTTTCTGAGTGGACTTCTTCTAATAGCTTTACACTCACCTGGGCGCACTAATGTAACATGCACTAGTGATGGCGATGACAGCATGTGACAGAGATCCCAACAGAAGCTGGTTGGCACAGGGGCTGATGGTGCCATTCTGCCACACAGGGAAGGGACTGTCCACATTAGTGTGACAGAGCTCTGATATGAACTCAGCTGCTCCAAACACACCCGTGCTTCCCCCCATGGCCTTCTGAAAAACCCTGAAGGATGAAAAAAGTTTGGATGTCAAACAAACAATGAATGTGTACCTAGTGAGCAGCCCACCTAGACAGCACTTTTTAGCATAAGGCAGGTTTTAAGACACAATCAATGTCACGTCAGTCAGAATATGTTCTAATTCTCCTATTTCAGCAGACAGCAGCGCATTAAGTCTTCATTGAAAGCTTATTTTGCAACCTTATACTTAGTGGGAAGTTTTTGCTAACATATCTGGTGTAAATTATTGAAATGTCTGCTTCCTACCTGTGATTAACCGGCAATGTTGTTATTCTCCAGGCATCTTGCACGTCAGCGCGGAGCGTGAAGCGTGACACTGCGAGAGAGCGTGAGCGTCACTCCCCTTCAAAATAAAAGTCTGGATCGTATCTTGTAAAAACAACTCCCTATGTACATAACTGATACCATAATAATACATAAATAAATACATAATTATGATAATATGAATGAAACCAAAAACATTTTCTGTATATTACATTTTAGGACTTAATTTTAAGAACCAAAATGCTCTTC
Source organism: Carassius gibelio (assembly GCF_023724105.1). Lineage (NCBI taxonomy): Eukaryota > Metazoa > Chordata > Actinopteri > Cypriniformes > Cyprinidae > Carassius > Carassius gibelio. Next base: position 16,207,857 of record NC_068381.1, read on the forward strand.
CATGTTTCCACTCTTTTTAAACAAACAAATGTGCAAGGCTTTTCCAGTAATTTGTGATTTACTGGATACAGATTATTATATCATAATGGCAAATAAATATTACACCATAATGCCAAAGAGATTTTGGTAATTTATATGGCTTTTCCAGGTACACAAAACAATTATTATTATTATTTTTTTTTATTAAGATTTCGTATATATTCCCCTGGTTCTTCAAAGAAAAAGTCCTATTTTAAGTCATCTTCAGGCCCCCTTGGGTTTGCTAAAGCCTGAAGTTATACTGACATTTAAATAGATCTTATTAAACAATATCTGATTTTTGCCAATTAAGTATTTGACCCAACTTGCATCTAGATATACTTTTAAGTCACTACATTTTTATAAGTGTCTGACCAACGGCAGTCATTTGGGATTTACAAAAGAACTGATTTATATTCACATCCATGACACTAGGTTTTTTTTTTCCTTCTCCTCAGTATACACAGAAATAAATTGTTGAAATGTTATTACTCAGAACCCCCCCCCCCCCCACCAAGTAATGCATTGAATGAACATAAAATTTAAAGTATTAAGTTTTAAATTGTATTTTCTTAAAAAACATACACCCCCCCCCCCCCCCCCAATAATCTTTGTTCTATACACAATCTCCATACACTTTTCCTTTATCCCAATGTAAGCTATAGCATCAAAGAAAGAATTATGAACTTCATGTGTTGTGAAAATGGTCAAGAGTTAGTCTGCACTTGTCAAAAGTACCAGTCAATTGATGGCAAATTTAATTTAAATTTATCACACCCAAGGTTTAACTTGGGGAACTTGGTCAGGTCACCTCCTGAGGCTGGTACAGTCATGACAGAAAGTCATGTGGGTTTGAACATGAGAGTGAGTGAATGCTGAAAGAACAGATTTCATTAAAAAAACAGAGAAACACTCAGTCTGTAATGCTTTATTAGGTGAGTGAGCGTTGGTCTGACTGTAGAAAAAGATAGCAAGTTCTCTGGTCTAAGCTCTGCAATACAAGTTATACAAACACAGGGTTACGTACCGATTTTCAAAGTCAGGGCTCTTTAAATGTGGGGTTTTTTATCAAGGCGAGCTAAAGAACTTTTATTTTGTAAAATCAGATGTAGGTACATGAACCAGAAAATTAAATGATCCACTCAGCGAAAACCCTGAATTTGGTCAGTGCACATAAATTGACATTTCTTTACAATTTATAAGTTAAAAAATAACAATAAAAGGAAAAATAAAGCAGGTCTACAAATGTATTTACCTGGAAAAAGACTCTTTAAATATGGAGTTCAGCAGACTAAGGCAACTTTTAGTCAATAAAAAGGGTAATCTATTATCATTACATATTACAGGAATGAAACTATACAATGCTGCTTTTTTCCCTTCTCATTTACACTGTACACAGTCCACAGATTTCATGTTTGGCAACAATAGCCAATACACATTTGTGTAACAATTATCCTACATTTTACACCCAAATACAACAGTATGAACTCAGACACTATACAAACATACATAAGCACAGATTTCTTTTCTTCTTAAGGCCTCTTTTAGAGAGCTTGGACAAAAGCTTAGATCAACTTAAATGGAATGACAGAATTGAACTAACCATTAAACCCATCAGCATGTAGCCGCTTTACACGTACCGTAAATGAAATCAAACATTTCTGATGGTATAATGGAACCACAATCACATTTTCATCACATTGTCTCCAATTTTGTGAGATATTTTTTTCCTGCTTTACATGAGAACATAAACATGAGTTTTTAATCGACATTTTTGAATGGACACATTTGCAGTCTTTATTTAAAGACACAACCTGCATACATTCAATGCAATTTAAGCTTTTTATTTTTATAAATTAATTCCTTATTTTATGTGACGATCAACCTTTCAACAGGTAGCAAGTCCCAACATATTTACTCTCTCGTTTCTCGCCTCTATACAAGACATGATTGTCTAATATGGACATGTACGTAAAAGCCAAAATATCATTTTCCCAAACCTCTACTAATATTAAAAACAATCAACCAAAGTCATACAAAATTTCAAGCTTAAGTTTACAATTCCAAAAAATCATTTAACAACTGAATATAATTTAACTGGGTCAAAGAGTTTGTCCAAAGCGTCACTTTTCTATTCAATTTTGCCATAATATGTACAAATGTATGTTTGTATGTAAGAAAACAAACATTTAGGCAAAAAAAAAGCCAGGAAACACTGTCCATTAGCTGCTACACTTCATGTAAGGGGCTTGGTTTAGCTAAAACAACCAAAAACATGTACATAAACAAAAATGTAAATAATGAGGGAAATTAACTTCTTTTTTTGGCTGAAGCGTCTGTTTCTGCTGAGACAGACATCTTTTCCACTCCGTATACCAGAGGTATCAAGTCAAGACACAACTGGCATCCATGTCCTTCATGAATCTCAGTTGAGGGCCACATTTTACGGCCAGCCAGCCTTCCTCAGTTGATGAGGGCGAGTAAAAATGTGGCCAGTTTACCCTGAAACGGCTGGTCAAAACAGGTGACATTCCCGGCCCACATTGTACATTTGAAGGCAGGTTGACCTCTGTTTCCTCCCATCCTTCAAGCCCCGGGAACAGCGTTTTCGTTCTCATCTCCTCTCAAAGGTCTTGAAACCCCGTGATAAACGATGTTCACAGGCTCTTTGTGTTGATGTGTGTTTTGTAATGCTTCGTGAGGTGGTCACTGCGCATGAAACGTTTCTGACACTTACTGCACTCAAAACGCTTGTCTCCTGAAAACCGACCAAAAATGAGGTGAATTTAGAGAATATTAGAGATGCATCACATTTATATTAAGTGCATGTGTCTATCTGGAGCTTGCATACCTGTGTGTGTCCTGGCATGTCGTTGCAGTTCGTCACTGCGTGTGAACCGTTTCCCGCAGAAGACCCAGCTGCACACGAAGGGTCTCTCTCCGGTGTGCAGTCGGACATGTGCCCGCAGCAGCGAAGTCTTTCGAAAGGTCTTTTCACAGCCTGCTATGTGACAGATGTGTTTTCTTTTCCCCACCTCTCCCGGCCTACAGCACGCAAGAATGTAAAAGTGATTTCCTTTAACCATTTGAATTGAACCAATATTGATATTTATCAGAAAAAATAAATCCATGATATCAATAAGAAAAACATTTGAACAGCCTACTAGTCTTGTCTAGTCTAGTTTTATTTAACAAAACTAAAAATGCAATATTTTGTTGCAAATTGTTATATTTTCAACTGATGACATTTCAAAAGATCCACACAACTCCAGTCTAAAACAAAAAGCTGAAAGAAGCACGTCTGAAAGAAATAAAATCATCAAATCAATAACTTCAAACCGTTGCTTCCAGATTAAATACCATATTAAGTCCATAACAACACTCCCTCCAGTGAGAAATATGCACCGATCAAGCACCGCTTAAAAATGAAAACAGTCCTAAAAATATGTCAATGGATTCTGATGCAAGAGGACAACAGGGAATGAACTTTTTCACTAGAAGAAGCCTTATTAATTATTAAAGACTATGGACTCGTGTTTTGGCAAGAAGTGATGGTCTATAGTTAAAATGCCTGATTTGCTTTCTACAAACGTGCAGCTTTTTCACTTCATGAGATGTTAACTGATGGACTGGAGTCGTGTGGATTACTGTGATGCTAATGTTTTTATCAGCTGTTTGGAGTCTCATTCTGATGGCACCCATCCATTGCTGAGCAAGTGATGTAATGATACATTTCTCCCAAAGCTGTTCTGAAGAAGAAAAAGTCTTCTATATCTTGGATGGCCAGAGGGTGAGCACTTTTCAGAAAATTGACAGTTTCAGAACTATTCTTTAAATGTTATGAAATGAACATTGCAAAAAATTATATGGGGTTAAATATATTGTGACAATATTTTGAGCATATCGCCCAGACCTATTTTACACTAAACAAACAACAACATCAAAAAAGCGTTAGATTTAAAACAAACTTTCCAACCTCTTCTCTGCGTCTTTGCAGTTGGGACAGGTGCAGGCCATACGGCGTTTTTTCTCTCCTGGCTGACTCTGCAGCTCCAGCGCGAGGGTCTGTGTCTGTTCCACCTGCATGGTCTGTGTCTGTGTCTGCACACCGCCCAGCTGCAGACCTGTACCTGGAACCGTCTGCACTGTGAGATGCTGCTGGCCTAAAAGACACGAGCATCGAACAAAATGCCACCAAGATCATGTTAACATCATTCAACTCTTTGAAAGAGTTAAGTAACAAATCAATTATAAGTTGTATTTTTGCTTCTGTTTGTGAAAACGAAGCACTCACTCACTCACCCCCAGCGTTGGTGATTGTTACAGGAACACCCTGCACCTGGACGCCATTAATACTGATGGTCTGAACTGCTTGAGCAGCAGAAGCTAGCTGGGCTGCATTCAGTGTTATGAGACCCCCTCCAGCTGGGGCAATTTTAGGGAGAGTCCTTTCTTTCCGTGTCCCTGATTGAGTCTTTTTAGTGACCACCGCAGGTGTGGGGGTGCTGGTGGGTGTTGTTGGTGTGGTAACAGTTGTCTCCTGTATCTGTACAGCTTGCCATTCACCGGAGGCCGTTTTAAACAGCAACTGGGAGAGCAGAGCACATGCATGACATCTTTAGATAATTAATGATATTTATTTTTAAATGAAGCAAAATTAAACATGATTAAACCATAAAAAATGCTGTTTCCTGATGTACCTGTGTGGGCTCTGAGGGGGACACCTGCACACTGGGTGTGACAGTCTGTCTCTGTGGTACAGGGGGGAGTGTGGCAGAGGCAGCCTGTACCACTTTTAGAGCCTGCGGGGGGATCTGAACGACCTGCTGATCTGGTTTCTGCTGAACCAACTGCACCTGCTGCAACACGGCAGGCTGATTCCCTCCTGGACTCTGCACTATCAGGAGATTATTTCCTGCCTGGTTCAGGAAGACATTATTAGGAACATACACAATCAACAAAAACAGCTGCCCACATACTTGCAGGGTAAATTTGATAAAAACATCATTATTCACAAAAAAATAAAAGCCCAAGCCCTTTTATAATAAACATTGTATTTGCATTGTGACTACTGGCAAACATATTTTCCACAAGGTTCTGAACATTTTATCTGAGATTTTTTTCCCCATACTTTTAATTATGATCACTAGCGGTCAACCAATATATCAGCACAGCCAATATTTGGAATTTTTTGAATATCCGCATCGGCCGACAAGTCTTTCCGTGTGGCTGATATTTTTCAAAATGGAATTATGACACCATCTCGTGCGCTTATGCTTCCTCTTTAAGACGAGCCACTCCGATGTTAAGCCAGCACTGACATACAGTAAAATTACCAATCGTTATTCACTTTCTAACGTGACGCTATGTTGTGTTACATACAAAAATACAGCATGTCTTATTCAAATCTACTGCGAGATATCAAATCCACAGCCCAGCAGCATCTCCGATGGGAGACACAGCTTTGATTAGAGGTCAAACAATGTATCGGTTTTGCCAATTAATCTGCACAAATAGTTGATTGCTCGAAAAAGAGCAATTTCGTTCATTATCTGGCTCGGCTCGGTGTTCATCTTCAGTTCTCTCTTCACAGCTGTTCAGTCAGTGTACTGTTTGAGTAAATTAATTACTCCGGGATATTGCGTTGTTTGAACTCAGCCACATTAAAAAAGTTAACAGTTTAAGTCATTTGTGGATTAATGCATATTGGAGATGTGAACCATTTAAAAAATTCAGTTCGATTTGGTGAACTGGTTCAAAAATATCCAGTTACATCGAATGATTCGTTCGCGAACCGGATATCACAAACTGTTTTTGTTTTGAACTCTCTCTCACAACAGACACGGAAGAGAAGACAATGCTGAATAAAGTCGTAGTTTTTGCTACGACTTTATTAGTAGTTTTTGCTAATCATCGATTATTATGTCTGTTCTAGAGACATGTTACAACTTTATAATAGAGATGTTCCGATACCCTTTCTCTTTTCCCGATACCGATTCCTATACCTGGGCTCAGGGTATCGGCCGATACCGAGTACTGATCCGATACCTGGGTGTGTATCTCTATATACAGCTGTATGTACTACTAGCCCTGTGTAAATTTCTAGAATTATTTTATGGTGTGCTTCAGACTTATCCCTTATTAAACATGAACAATTCATGGTGAACTACTGTATTTATTACAGTTTTTATTATCTGACATGAATTTGACAGTAATATTATTTATTTTCTTAAGCGAAAAAGAACTTAAAATCCAGCCAAAAATTTAACACCGCAAACTAAAAAAAGTATTTTAGTTTTACAATATAACTGTGTAAATAACTGCAACAAATAAGTCTAGGAATATAAAAAATGATATATTAATCAGATATCTCTTTACAACAAAACAAGTAAAAAACAAGCAACCGTCTAGGCATAATTAATATTATTAATAGAGACCTATTATTATTACTACATAGAGACATAGAAATCTACTGTAGGCTACAACAGTAGCTTAATATGTTTTCAATTTACTCCATTAAGCCGAACATTTATTTTGATGGGTTGCCATGAAGATCTTTGAGTGTCTGTGTTTATGATATGACAGTTTTCTCAAATGAAACGGTAAATTCTCATGAAGTGAAGGTTTATGCGCTCGTGTCCTCATATAGTGACACACGGCAGAGATTACAAAACAGCGAGCTCCCGCGCATCTGCACCCGTCACCCACAGAGATGTAAAATTTGCAGGAGTAATATTTAAATAGTATTTTGCAGTTTAATATTCACAGACATTAGTATATATTCGGCTACCGTCTGGAGCCCTTCGCTTAGACTAACACGGAAGTGACTGAACGCAGCTGCGGGTACCGAATATACTCGGGAGTCTGTAACTTACTACCGGTACTACAGAGACGCTGGTATTAGGGCTGCCCCCGACTAAAGATATTCCTAGTCGACTAACACGCCTCCATTTTAGCAATTAGTCGAATAATAGTTAATTTAAGATCTTAATATAAAAAACTTGCGTATATACAAGGAAAGGTATAGTCCAGGTTGAAGTTTAACACTTCCATATGACAGAATATGCTAAGCAAGATATTAGCCCGTTCAAAATGAAAATGAAGTGCTTAAAACAGAATAGTAAAGCGTTTAAAGTATACAGCGCTTACGGACACATAAATCATTGGCTGGAACGTTATAGGCTAATTAACATAAAAACAGCAATCACACTGCCTGTGCATTTTAATAATTTATCAAAAATACAAACTGTAACAGTTACATGTCAAAAAAAAAAAAAAAACAGTTTGAATAAAATAAACTAAAATTCATTCTTTAAAATAAATTAAATAAACGTATTAGCAACTTAGGCCTAGTACAAAACAAGGCAAAAAAATAAAAAAAAATAAAAAATAAATACTGTAACAAAAACGCTGTTTGGTATAAAATTACAGTGGAAAATTAATATAATTTTTATATTGTTCAAAAGGATAATTAACAAAAACGAACAATTTAATAAATGCACATGGCACATCGCACAACGCCAAAACTTAGAATAAAAAAGAAGGTTGCAAATAAATCAACAGCCTAAGTATTTGATTAAATTGTTTAGAACAACTATATTTAAGACAAAATGTGGAACAAATAATTTAAAGAACAATAATACAAATAAAAAATATCAGAGCAGAGCCGCAAACTGCCATTAAGACGACGAGTCAAATTGCAAACATCAGACTAATTTTTCTTACAGAATAAAAAACAACTTCTGCATTTTATGAAAATGAATAAATAAAAATAATATGTACTTATTTATTTGTATAGCCCAACCGTTATAAAAATACCCGTTTTTTTATATATAGCCTAACAGATAGCAAACAGAAACACTACAAAAAGGAAATTAAGCATTCTTACCTAAGCTTTCAATTCGATTTAATTTTTTTTTCATATTATGTGAGAGGAACACCAGCTTGTCTACATTGTTGGGAAGAAGGGAGCTTCTCGACTTGTTCACAATGAAGCCGGCCTTTGAAAAGATGCGCTCTGATGGAGTGGATGTGGAAGGGATACAGAGGCGTTTAGCTGCTTTAGCGAGCTTTGGATATCGATGTTGCCACCATGCCAATAGTCCCGAATCAACCTTTGTTTTATCTGCCAAGTACATTTTTAGTTCATCCTTCTCTTGCATGCTCCTCCTCATCAAGTGCGCTTTGGTATACCGTGAGGCACGAGATCTCGTTGATCTCTCGTTGCTTTGATGTCTGCGCAGCCCTGATTGCGTAATTTTTTCACGTGATTTTTTTTTTTTTTTTTTGCGACTAACCAACTAATGAAAATGTATTCGACCAAGCCCTCTTCATATCGACTAACGTTTAGTCGACTATTTGGGGGCAGCCCTAGCTGGTAACATCACATTTTTACATTTTCAGCACCGACTTGGTAGTGAAATGCCAGTACTTGTGGCATCCCTAGTCGCCATTTAACTGTCTGGTTGGTCCAGTATGAAATACTGCTAAACAGCGGACATACTGCTAACCACTGAATATGCACTGTTATTATACAGTACAAGAGCGGCCTCTAGAAACAGAAATCACAGCTAGAGCTGGTATTTTGTAATGTGATTTATCATGGTAGTGAATATGCACAATATTATTATGCAGCCCTTACCCTGAAAATATAAACAAATAAAGCAGCTGCTACTTTCTAAAACTTATTTAAATAGATTTAAATATCCATTCAGATTTTGTGGATTTGCTATGATGACTTAATAGGCTATTTATTTTCAAACTTTTGTTTACATTTATTTAATCTGTACTACAACATGCCCTAGATATTGTTTGAAAGCATTTTGATTATTTATTGTTCCCTTCACATTAGTGCCTCATTAGTTAACATAAACTGCCAATGAAAAATTCTTCTGAACCTTCTTTAACCTTAAGTATTCCAATATTTTGTTGGTTGCCAAAGTTGCAATTTTTATTATTTAATGAGCTAACATGAACTAAGACTTGCATTTTTTTTTAACAAAGATGAATACCTTCTGTAGCACTAATTGTTACCACAATTGTTAAAAATTTTGCTGTCCCGGAAAAACAAACTGCATCCACTGTTCATGTAACGCTGGTTTCTTGGGAAAACACGGTAAACTTTCCCTCACATCCAAAAATGCACTTATTTGGAGACATTCTAAAACAAATCCTATGCAGTGCGGGTGACGATTTTGAAGCGCGTTGATGTGTGCGGTCTCGCTCTCCTCTGGTCAACGTGTGCACGGCGCACTTTTCCGAGAGAAATGCTCACATAAGGAGTTCCACCATCGTCTATGTCATTAGATCCAAGATCGAAAAAAAACATCCGAAACTTGTAAAAAACCGGAAGTAAGATTTTCAGCACAGAAATTCTCTGTCATTCGTCCAAATTATTATTATTTATTTATTTTTACTCTGGCCATGTTTAGCATGAGAATCCATCTATTTAACAATATGAATACACGAAACACCATTGTACCACCCCTTTAAAAATCCCATATCGGTCGACCACTAATTTATAATTTACTAAACCTAATACCATTAAAACACTGGTATTACTTGAAATTACTTTTGAAGCAAAATATAAATTTTGCCTTGGAGCTGGAATTTTAAAGTTGAAGCATTAAAAAAAAAAACACACAAACTAAAAGTGAACTAAAACTGAAATGAAAACAAATTACTTAAATTGACAAATCATCAAAAACACACAAATATACTAAATAAGTTTTTTTCTTCTAAAGATTGTTTTAATAAAAACTATAATAGTAAATAAATAATACTAAATGAGCAATGAATATAATGCAATATTATTTTAATTATCATCAAATATTAATGATTATTAAGATTTAATAAAAGTTTTTAAATTATTTAATAAAAAAAATAATTTAAACCCAACATAAAAACAAATATGGTGTATATATACTTTGTAATTCTTTTTTTTCTTTTCGCATCTCATTAATGCTGAGAATGAATTGTCTTGCACTAAGGATGAAATGTACCTAGCTATCAAGTATAATAATGTCACGATCCAAAAAATCATAAATATAGCATATTTTTCAGCAAAATATAATTTCTTAATATGATTTAATTTTGAGTTGAATAAGAACGGCTTTGTGCAAACTTGTGCAACAAAAACACTCTTGATTTTCCCTTGAGACACATGCCAACATAGAACGGTTTAAACATAATAAAGGTCATTTTGAAATCAGTCCGATGAGACAAAAAATTCACAATTTTAAGTTAAAGCACTTGAGGTTTTTAGGAAGCCAAAGCAGAATTACAAAAATGCACATACCTGAATAATGTTGTCAGCTGTGGTCTCTATTAGTAAGGTTTCAACCTGTTCAGCTACATGTGGCGGTGAGGCCGGCTGAAGGGCCGGGGTGGGCGGGGCTATAGCCACCTGTCTCTTCCTCCCCCTCTTGCTCTTCACCGGAGCAGCAGCAGTCTCTGTTAAAACCTGTGCTCCTCCCACCTCACTAGTAATAACATTTAGTGGGAGCGTAAGTCCACTAGGGAGCCGTACAACGTTAGTATTTACACTGGCATTATTCTGCCGCCGCTTTTGAGAGGATGGCTTGATCATCACTCTCTTCTGCTGGGGGGTCGGTGCCGGGGCCAGAGGGGGCGGGGCAGTCTGAACTGTGACAGGTGAGGTGATGATGGCTTGGTTGGTTCCAGGGATGATCTGGATCTGTCCTCCCTGAGGCATCATTTGAATGGTCTGAGACCCCTGGAATTGAGGAATCACTTGGTACTGGATGTTGGCAGTGGATGTGCCTGCTGGACGTGAAGGGCTCTGAATAGTGAAGACAATAGGGCTGGCCCCTGACGAACCGAGTCCCGCGGGCAGCTGGATAACATTTCCTTTGGCTGAGAGGAACCCAAAGTTTTTGGGTGGAGCTGGGGCAATAGGGGCGGGCTTGATGGGGTGCAGACGGCGTGTGGTTGGCTGAGACGGTGGAGTGCTGACTGGGGCCTGGGCAGCCGGAGGCCCGATCTTACTGCAGGTAGCTGCCAGAAGTGCCAGTGGGGAGGGCTGGGAATCCTACATGAAAGAGTGTTGATACACAATTACTATTACAATATTTCATAATATAAAAACATATAATTTGAGAATAAGCAGTAATGGTCATTTTGACAATAACTGGAAATAATTATTGGTTTATTGGTTAACATTTTCATTACAGTGCACACATAAAACATAGTTTAAAAATACAGACTGAAGGGGCCTTACTTGAGAAGTGTTGGTGGAGGGCTGAAGATATTCACTGGGGCTGACTGCGACAGTGGTGGCCATACTGTCCTTTTGATCTGCGAGAAGAAGGTGAATCTTTTTATGCAAAGGAAACACCAGAACTCTCCAAATGTGATTTCCATTGGGGAATGAAAAAATGCTGCAGGAGTTCTTTGCACTACTGACGGCAAATTAATTCAGTGCTTCGACTGCACACGCATACGGTGTCCTTATTTTCCAAAGCACCACAGCATTGTGATTAATGTCTGCATAGAAACTGATAATACTGAAGAAATCAAATGAACTGATAATAATAAATAAACAATAACATGAATGGCATGCACTCCCACTTATGACAGTGTAGCTAAGGATGCGACAGCTGTAATAAACCACTCTAGTGTGTATACATCTATATGGTAAACACTCAGCTCTGTGCTCATATACTCAGACCCCAACCCAAATAAACACTTGATGTTGTGATGGCTGATATTTGGCTGTCAAAACTAGCAAAGTTAACGGTTTATCCATATTTACTGGAATGGGGTCAAAATCATAGTAAGTCTCAAGAAATGACACCACAGTGATCTTAATGCCATTATATTTAACGGATTCCCAACTTTGCTACATAAAGGATTTGCTCTCATTACAAGCTAATCAGACTGAAAATCAGGACACAAGCACTGATAACCAAGCCTTGTGTGTTTATGGAGACATTCGTGCTTGAAGGGGAGAAATCATGTTTTTATGCCAAAAGAATGCAGTTTGGTTAAAGCTGCAGCCTGAAACCAGCGGCTAACGTTAACAGGCTAAACGTCAGATAACTGCAAGTGGTTGAGCTATGCAAATGAAATACATTAAAATATCGATTTAACCTCACTTTAAATGATGTTTTAATCAGCCGCCTACATGTTTACATGTCTTTCTATGAGCGTGGCTAAAGGGTTGTTCTGTCCGCAGGCAGACACAGTCGAGTGCGCTGATGGAGGAGGAAACTGCTGGCTTAGCAATGCTAAAGTGCTAACTAGCCAGATAAACTCTTCGCTGCGGAAAAGAACCGCGATTCCGGAAGTGTGCATTTGGTAGAACAGTCGTGCTACGCGTAATTTTTAAAACCCGTGCGTGCTAGCTACGATATGAAATATATATCGGTTAATTCGCTCGAGAAAATGTTTAAGAAAGTAACATAATAATATAAACACCAACGTTATAATTCCTACCCACCGCTCATGACGACATTCACTATCCGTGAAGCCTCGAGAAGCCCACACGAGAGACCGCCCCACCAGCGCCCTCTGGCCAATCCGGTGACCTGTCAATCAGCGCAAGCTCGCAGTCCTGACCAATCACAGTATAGCATTTGTCTGATGGACGTTTATTCCGCCTAATGAGGTAATGCAGTATTTCTTTGACAGTTGAAGGATGTATTTTTGGCCAATAGATTGTCGAGTTTTCAGGAGGAAGGCGGGCGTTACTGTGAGTCTGTGACCCAGTCAAAATAATAACCCGAGCCAATACTACGCAGGCTTGAATTTCACTGACGTTGAGCTCGCCCAGTTAGAAATGGGTAATGCTGCATATCAATCAAAAGTAATTGACATCGATCAATCTGCTTGCACTTTGTTATTTCTCTATTGCAGTATGAAAGCAGGTGCTGCATCAGCATACACGACTGTCTTCTGAAAATCTGAAACTGAAAAAACTGAAACTGTTTTCTGAGATGCCTGGGGTGCATCTCATTAATGCAACCAACTGCTTTCTCAACACCAAAATACTTGGATTCTGCAACGTGACATTGAGCAGTTCTTGAGTAACCCCAATATATATATATATACACACACACACACACACACACACACAGTACAGACCAAAAGTTTGGACACACCTTCTCATTCAAAGAGTTTTCTTTATTTTCATGACTATGAAAATTGTAGATTCACACTGAAGGCATCAAAACTATGAATTAACACGTGGAATTATATATGGAATTATATACATAACACAAAAGTGTGAAACAACTGAAAATATGTCATATTGTAGGTTCTTCAAAGTAGCCACCTTTTGCTTTGATTACTGCTTTGCACACTCTTGGCTTTCTCTTGATGAGCTTCAGGAGGTAGTCACCTGAAATGGTCTTCCAACAGTCTTGAAGGAGTTCCCCGAGAGATGCTTAGCACTTGTTGACCCTTTTGCCTTCTGTCTGCAGTGATGGGAATAACGGCGTTATAAATAACGGCGTTACTAACGGCATTACTTTTTCCAGTAACGAGTAATCTAATTGATTACTCTTCTCATCTTAATAACGCCGTTACCGTTACTGCCAAAAAATGCGGCGCGTTACTATAACTGATGATGAAGCTGTTTTTTTTTTTCATCAGACCAACTAGATCTCTGAGCGAGAGGCAAATACTTTTTTTACTATTCTTCCTTGGTTAGTGGGCAGAGCACGAGACAAGCGCATAAATGCTGACGATTGGCTGAGGTAGAGTAAAATTTCATTGTAAGCCAATCAGAGGTAGAGTTGGGCGGGTTTTCGAAAGCACGCATAGTAGTGATGGGAATTCGGCTCTTTTGACTCAGCTCACTGAAAAGAGCCGGCTCTTTGGCTCACAAACGGCTCTTTAAATGACTTTGACTATAATATTTCAATTTTTATTACATAATTATTTAATTTCTATAGGCTAAATTTGAAAAAATAGAGTTGGCTCTTCAGATATGCGAGCCAGCTCCCGAAGTTCAACTAAAAAAGCCGGCTCCTAGAGTCGGCTCATTCGCGAATCGCGAACGACTCATCAAAAGCTCATTCGCGAACGAGTCGATCCATCATCACTAACGCTCATTCGCGAACGACCCATCATCGGACAGGACAGGACACACAACGAACAACACAAGCCAGTCAGTCAACCAGAGACAGGTATGGCGACGAGCCCAAATAATCCAAAAGTAGCCTTCTCTAAATGGAAGTATATACATTACTTTTTCCTTCAAGAAATTAAAGAAACAATAAAAGGAAATATCAAAAGTTCCCAAAAATCTATCGTGTTATTTGCATTGATCCACTATATAAACATAATATCTACATACATGCCATTTGATTGGAGGCTAGTCTCACTTTGTCCCACAGCAACTTTTTTTTTTAGATGTGTGTACAATGTTTCATGTTTCTGTTAATAATGTATTGTATTAAGTGTCCATTTCATTATAATATTCAGATTTATCATAAATAATTGAACATGCACATGTATTTTAAGTTCCTTTAAAGAGGGGTAGAGGTGGGGTCACGTTTGAGCATTTAAAATGTAATTTTACTTGAAAGTAACGCAATAGTTACTTTCTTAAGTAACTAGTTACTTTAAAAATTTGTAACTGAGTTACTAATTTAGTTACTTTTTGGAAGAAGTAACTAGTAACTGTAACTAATTACTTTTTAAAAGTAACTTGCCCAACACTGTCTGTCTGCAGTCCAGCTTACCCCTAAACCATCTGGATTGGGTTCAGGTCCGGTGACTGTGGAGGCCAGGTCATCTGGCGCAGCACCCCATCACTCTCCTTCTTGGTCAAATAGCCCTTGATGCCTTCAGTGTGACTCTACAATTTTCATAGTCATGAAAATAAAGAAAAGTTTTTGAATGAGAAGGTGTGTCCAAACTTTTGGTCTGTACTGTATATATATATATATATATATATATATATATATATATATATATATATATATATATTAGGGGTGTAACGATACGCGTATTCGTACACTGTAAAAAGGTTGCTGTAAATTTTACAGTAACTTACTGGCAGCTGGATGCCAGTAACTTACTGTAAAATAGTTTACAGTATCATTACTGTAGTTCCATTTACAGTAATAATAATGCATACTGTATTACTATTTACAGTATGAGTACTGTATTTTTCAATTACAGTACAAGTACTGTATTTTAATATGCAGTAATAATACTGTATATTGTATTATTATTTACAGTACAAGTACTGTATTTTTATTTACAGTACTAGAATTGATTTCATATTACTCAGGCTTTTTTTGTAGATTTGGGTCTAGCTTCATTTGCTTTACTGTTACAAAATTAATAAAATTTTAATCTACATGTCACTGGTAAGGTTGCAATAAAGTTGGATGAAACTGATCTAATCGCAGCAGTCAAAGTTTTATTTAATATATAACTCAAAATACTCAGAAAACAAAGCAACAAAACCAAACACAGAGTATAAAAAAAGACGAACCAATTAACAACAGGTGTAACTGATGTTTAACGAATGAAAAACCACTAGCTGTAAACTATACGTTTTTTACTCCCCCAAAAATGCATAAGTTCTCATGAACATTTGTCATTAAAATGTGCTGTTTCATTGTTTAACTATTTCATTATTTAACATTTACTTTAAAAAGTACATTCTACAAATGTGTGTGAATTCATCCTGTGTATTTGTAACATGGCTAAACATTTCTGAAAAACATTCTGAAAAGCAGAACAAATCAAACAGTAAAAATATGTTTTAGTCGTGTTTTCTTTCAATATTTGGCCAATCGAATTCAACAAGCTCTCTGATGAAAGATGTCACAAGAGGATTCAGGCTGGCAATTTTTCTCTGCACCCTTTTTCCAGATGGCCGGCTGATCTGTGATTTTGATTTTGTGATTTAGGCATTTGGTGCCATCAGGGTTTATTCTCAGAATGAACCTGCAAGCACAAGAAAAAACACATTTATCAAACCAGTGATTTCCCAACAGTCATAACATGGTGCTGTATGCAGTTTTATGTTAATAAAAGCAATATGTACTATATAAATAAATAATTAATTATACATTGTAGACAGATTATGAACAGATTAGACAGATACACAAATACTTTTATAAAATAAATAATGCTTTAAATAAAAATATAAAAAATTCAATAGAGAAATATGCAATGATGGTAAAAACAAAGTGATGCTTTAAATATTAAATTAAAACCCCCAGTACGTCGCAACAAGTCACTATCTTTATTTGTGAGGCATTCATTCATTCAGTAAGGAAGCAAATGGCTGTAATTATCAATGAATCATTGAATTATTGGCTCTCTTAATTTATTCAAAGCCGCAGATTCATTCACAAACACTGCTGTGTGGTGCTGTTCTGCAGTAGCTTTTGTTGGAGCTATTTTTTGTATCGAAAAATACTGACTATTACTGTGTTTAAAATGAACATCACTTAATATTAATACCTTTCGTTTGTTGAACTGTTGTATAAATCAATGTCACATTAGCAATCGAGTGGATATTCGTGTTAAACACAGGAACTCACACAGGGAATGTTTTTGTATTGAAGAGATTTTGAATCTTAAATCGTCAGTAGGGTTGCCACCTTCAATACAGAAAAATAAGAGTAAATCACAACTTAAAACATGTTTTCATAAAAATATTAATTGCTAATGAACTTTAGTAATTGTATAAGGTGGCGTGAACACAGATTTTGGATAAAATATTTGCAGACAGTAACACCATCCAAACAGTGAAACCACATAATAAATAACTGATCTACAAACATTTCTAAATTCATGTAAAACACACAATTATTGTTATTTTCTTTTTATTATTGGTAAGTTAATCTATTTTATATAGTCTATTCTTAATTGTACTGTAGCCTATTGAAGAATGCAATCGTTTAAATTAGTAAAGTTGTTTATTTGCTTCACATAGGCACTGTATTTTAATTATTAAATATATCTCTCCTATCTCTTATTAAAATAATGCTCATGTGTCTGACTGTACACCTTAACCGTAATAAA
Organism: Carassius gibelio; assembly: GCF_023724105.1. Lineage (NCBI taxonomy): Eukaryota > Metazoa > Chordata > Actinopteri > Cypriniformes > Cyprinidae > Carassius > Carassius gibelio. The sequence goes on from NC_068381.1 coordinate 16,224,888, forward strand.
CAAATCGGTAAAACTTTAAAATGTGTTTAAAAAATAATCTGGAGCAGCTTCCACCATTCTTTCAAATCGACTCTCTGCCAAGAGACCCACACTCCACTGACTCTGATTGGCTGTGAACCTGAAACAAACCAATCAATCCAATGATGGCAGTGAGTATTACCCAATCAGGGGCAGAATAGGACGAGTCTTCACAGAATGCCGGTGGGATGATCTGCATGAGATGCTGCATTGAAGACAACTCGGAAAATACGGACAAACCACGTCCAGTATTGATTCAAAATGGGACGCGCTATTTTATTCTCAAATGCGGGACGATTCCGTATTTCAAGGGACGGATGGCAACCCTATAAGTCAGTCAAATCAAAATTTATATATGAAAAGCTCTTTTCCAAAATGTGATAAATTCCATAATTTTTTTTTTTGTAATTTTGCAATGTTTTGTAATTTTGCTGTGTACTGACCCTATTTGCTGCTCCATCAACGTTTCTTGCCAAATCGCTATATTTCCATGTTTAGAATGTACTGCAAGATGCAGGTGCTTTCCAAACCGCGATAAGCGCTGAACCTATTTTTAGCCTAAATGCGATATATCCTCAGGACTAATCAGAATTATCTTTCTCTCTTCACGCTCTCACCCTTGAATCACTCGCACATATCGCGCCAGACGCTCAGTTCGCCTCATTCGCGCGTCCGTACCGTGCTAAACGCCTTGCGCCACAGGACCTCCAGATGCACGTAAACAGCGTCTTTGCATTGACTTAAAGGGATGGTTCACCCAAAAATTTAAATTATGTAATTAATAACTCACCCTCATTTTGTTCCAAACCCGTGAGATATATACCCGAGAAATATATTTAAGATTAAGGCAGAGAGCTCTCAGTCTATCCATTGAAGCAGAAAGGTAAGAAAAACATCATCAAAGTAGTCCGTGTGACATCAGAGGGTCAGTTAGAATTTTTTGAAGCATCAAAAATACTTTTTGGTCCAAAAATAGCAAAAACTACGACTTTATTCAGCATTGTCTTCTCTTCGGTGTCTGTTGTGAGAGAGTTCAAAACACTGCAGTTTTTTTATACGAAAAAAAAAAGACCATTAGACAGCTGCAGCTCATCCAAAACCTGCAAGCATTCTGAGTAGAACCAGAAAATCTGAGCATATCACACCAGTCCTCAGGTCCTTACACTGGCTTCCAGTTACATTTAGGATTGATTTTAAAGTACTTTTACTCGTATATAAGTAACTAAATAACCTAGGACCGAAATATATTTCAGATATGCTCACTGAATATAAGCCTAACAGAGCACTCAGATCACTAGGATCAAGTCAGTTAGAAATACCAAGGGGTCACACAAAACAAGGGGAGTTCGCCTTTAGTTACTATGCCGCCCGCAGCTGGAATCAGCTTCCAGAAGAGATCAGATGTGCTAAAACACTAGTCACATTTAAATCTAGACTCAAAACTAATCTGTTTAGCTGTGCATTTATTGAATGAGCACTGTGCAATTTCCGAACTGATTGCACTATATTTTCACAATTTTTTTATTCTATTTTATGTAAAATCATTTTCTAACTGTTTTAAATTAATTTTAAAACATCTTCAGTTCTCTCTTCACAGCAGTTCAGTCAGTGTACTGTTTGAGTAAATGAATTACTCCGGGATATTGGTTTGTTTGAACTCAGAGGGAGTGTCAGCCACATTAAAAAAGTGAACAGCTTAAGTCATTTGTGGATTATGCACATTGGAACCATTTAAAAGATTCAGTTCGATCTGGTGAACTGGTTCAGAAAGATCTGGTTACATCGAATGATTAATTCCTGAACCGGATATCACAAACTGCTTTGTTTTGAACTCTCTCACACAACATACACGGAAGAGAAGATAATGGTGAATAAAGTCATAGTTTTTGCTATTTTTGGACCAAAATGTATATTCGATGCTTCAGAATATTCTAACTGACCCTCTGATGTCACATGGACTACTTTGATGATGTTTTTCTTACCTTTCTGGACATGGACAGTAGACCGTACACACAGCTTCAATGGAGGGACTGAGAGCTCTCGGACTAAATCTAAAATATCTTAAACTGTGTTCAGAAGATAAACGGAGGTCTCACGGGTTTGGAATGACATGAGGGTAAGTTATTAATTACATAATTTAGATTATTGGGTGAACTATCCCTTTAACATGAAAATCACTTGCGCCAGACGCTCTTTTCCCATTTGGTGTGAACGCCACTCACTCACATACACAATGTCATGTCATGATGTGTATGTAAAGTTGAAAATGGATATTTTACTTGTTTAAAATGTGCTAGAGAAAGACATATGACTACTACACTCAAGTCTTTTGCAGTGTCTCACACGCGTCAAATTTAAATTATTGTTTTTAATTTTAATTTAAATGTTTCTTGAGCAGAAAGTCAACATATCGTCCCCTTGGAATTATAAGGTTCTATCTGCGTTCTCAGCAGTTTTGAGATATTGAGCTTTAAATTTTTTGCATTCCATGTAGAAAGCACCTTTTATTTTCTAAATAAAAAGTTCCAAAATGTACATAACTTAACAAAAACTACATCACATAATGTAAAGAAGTGGCCACAGAATAAATATATGTAAATAACTAAATTTTGACAAAAATGTCAGATAGAACCTTATAATTCCAAGGGTACGATATTACAAAGATTTCTGAAGAATCAAGTGACAATGAAGAATGGAGTAATGAAAAAAGGAATACATAACATTTTAAAATATATTTAAATACAAAACAGTTATTTTAAATTGCAATCATATTTAAAAATATGACTGTGTTTCTGATCAAATAAATGCAGCCTATAAGCTTTAGGATAAGAGCTTGTGATGTACAGCCTGGTTGGATTGGCTGCTGCCTAAAATAATTAAACATAATTTACCACTTTATTTACAAAATATTAATCTTCAACACGTGTTCACAAGAGCACCGCGATGCATGCATGTTGTGTTGACACAAGAGCAGACATTCAGTCAGCTCTCGGGTATCTGTCTGCTGGTAGATGTTGAACAACTTTAATCTCATCCATAGTATCAAATAAAAAAGCTTTTTAATAGACTTACCAAGTGCAATCAGTCTTGGGGTACTGGGCAGAGAGAGGCTTCTCTCTGCATCTGCTGGAGTTGCAGTGACCTAAAAGTAGAGCAATTAACATAAGGTTGGGAGAAATTAATTACATATATAGAGAACATACTTGCATCTTGTTTTAAAATACTTTCAAAGTGCTTTATAAGCATATGTCACTTTGTGATATCTATGTCTGCCTATCTTGCAAAATAGAAGTTTGATCATAAATGATGATGAAAATTAAAGTGTACCTCAAATGCATGACATATGAATACAAAAACAGTAATAGTCTTTTAGAAATGTCTTAAGAAACTATAATCCTGCCATCTCTTACATCCTCCAGTAAATGTGGGTCATCTGATCTGTGTGTCTTTGCATCAGTGTACTGTGCTTTGACTGACTCAAGGGCTCAAAAGTGCTTTGAGGGTTTCATTTATGGGAACATCCTGCAAAAAGCAGTCCTTTCCTTTGGAATTTTTACCTAGATACACCTGTTCAGGTGCCACATAATTAAAATTCCTCTTGAAATATGTCTTCTGTCAAAAATGTTTCTTTAAAATGGTAAATGGACTGCATTTATATAGTGCTTTCAACAGACCACATGGCCATCCAAAGCGCTTTACAAGTTGCCTCACATTCACCCATCCACTCACTCATTCATACACCGACGGCGGTGTCTGCCATTCAAGGCGCCATCCAGCTCGTCGGATGCTAGTCTTTATCATTGCAATTATCATCAACCTCAGAATGCACAACAATGTCATCATGGATGTCATTGTCATCATGGATGTCACTGTCATGTCTACAGTTTGATGCATCAGCATCTATTATTACAGGGTTCTCCAAAGATTCTCTGTGTTTTCTGCTTATGTGAGATGTGAAAGATGATTTTACATGAAAATGTTTTTCACAGTTGGGAAAGGGGCAGGTAACGTTTTCCCCATCTCTTATATGCCAATTTAAATGGACGCAGAAGCTAGGAAAATTTGGGGATGTACAGAGTGCTCGCATCCCAAAACCTGACAAATCACAGCATGCGTTTGAGCAGGTCTGCAGTTAACCTTATTTGGTTGTGTGTGCTTAGGAAGCATGTGTGACTTTAGTGCAGACAGAATCTGAAAACTACAAGGACAAGTCGGCAAACCACCATTGAACCTAAAATTAGACAGGTTCCTATGCATTATGATACGGTGGTAAAATCTGTAATGCGTTCGCACAGATAACTTGCAGTGTTCGCACACAAAACTGCGCAACCATCTTGACTGCTGCTTTTTTAAACAGTATTTTAAAGATAGAAATGACAGTTTTCATATTATGTTAACGTTTTAATATAAGAGTCAACGTTGGTATAATAATCACCAGCGTTTCCTCATTGAATTATTGTTAGCTTACCAGTTTCTTCAGATGACGGTAACCGCCAGAAAAGAACTCCAAGCAACTCCAAACCTCCGACGTTCCGCGGTTCTAACAGCAAAAAACTAAATGAAAACGAAATATTCACTTCAAAATACTGTTATACAACCTCCGTCTTTAGTGTTGCCTCACGTTTTCTTTTTGTACTTCAAGATCGTTTGCTGTTAACGTAGAGTTTCCACAGAGTCCTCCTGCTTAGCTAATTTACATTAAAGAGGCAGAGGAGCATTAAAAAAAAAGCTTATTTTGTTTCTGTGTCACTAAATATCAGTCAATGTAAACTTTATTCACCCCGTTGAAGTTGTCATAATGATAACGGCAGTAACAATTGTAACATTACCTCAGGCCTTGACAAACAGGCAGAAAAAAAGTCTTGACTACAGGATGGTCCTCACAACTCACTCAATTTGCAACACTGGTTCTTGTTAGGTTGCTGTTAATAAGTGACTGCATTTGAAAATATCTCGGTTTTAAATAAAATAATTACAGAAACAAAACAATACTAACCTTTTTGTTGAGTGTTTCCTCAGTTGTCCCAACCAACCGAAAAAAAAAAAAAAAACCGTTGAAAAGAAGTCTCCGTTGTCATTGGTCAGTTTTTTCGCGGGCATTGTCGCTACTGTAAATCGATTTACAGTAGAGAATAATTACAGTACTAAACTTATATTTTCCCATAATCCTTTGCTATTTACAGTATTATACTGTTGGCACATTTAACAGTATTATACTGTACATATTACAGTAAAATACTGTTCAAATTACAAAAATCCGTTACAGTGTATTGAACCGTTCGGTACGACACTTTCGGTTCGGTACGCGGTACGCATTATGTATACCGAACGGTTCGTTGGAGTAATTAATTATATTTGAAAAAAAAAAAAAAGAGAGAGAAAGAAATATAATGATATGCGTTCAACAAGGTAGCCCAATAACCCAAACAACGTAACAGGCAATGCCCCTGACACTCCCGAAGAAGAAAAAAACACCATCTTATATGTTTATGTTAGGCTACTCAGCAGGCGCTCGCTCACTCAGTACACGCTGAAGGCTCCTTGCAAAATAGCCAATGCGTTTAACAGACTAGAAATGAGAAGATCCTCCAATAACCAACAGGTCTGGTGTTTGGGTGCACTTTGGATTCCCTTTAAGCTATAATGGTGATGGCAAGAGAGTGGTGGATAAAAAAACAACGGTATGTCACATCTGCAACATGACAGGGTACACCAGCGGGATTACAAAAAAAAAAAAAAAAAAAACCAGCGGGAATATCTGGGATATATGCGTCAGTACTATCTGGGAAAAGACGAAAAAAAGGAGAAACATGCACGCAGCAAACTATCCCTGCAGCATTTAGAAACTATAGCTTACAGGGAATCCAACCCAAACACCAGACCTGTTGGTTATTTTAGGATCTTATATTTCTGGTCTGTTAAATGCACTAGACATTTTGCAACGAGCCTTCAGCGCATGCTGAGTGAGCGAGCGCCTTAGGGGCCGTTCACATATCGCTCCTAAAAACGCGTGGAAAACGCTAAGCGCGTCTTTCTCCTCCTTTCCAAAGCGCTCGGGCAGAAGCGCTCATGAGGCGTCTGTCTTTGCTAAGCAACAATGACGTGCTCTCTCCATGAGACGCGGAAATTTCAGCGAAGGATAAATGGATTTGCAGCTCTAAAAATCGCTTGCAGTAGCTCTGCTACTGAATTTATTTCAAAATTGCAATCCATATACAACTATGATCAGCTGTTCCTTCATCTTGGCTGAGCTCTCAACGTTGTTACGGGAAAGGATGAAGCTGATTGGTTGGTTCTTGTCACATGACCCGCGGTGCGCTTGCGGCATTCTGAAAAGTTGAGATGTTTTTACATTTTGCTGTATCTAAAACGTATCGAACCGAACCGAACCGTGACATCAGTGTATCGTATCGAACCGAACCGTGAATTTTGTGAACCGTTACACCCCTAATATATATATATATATATATATATATATATATATATATATATATATAAACCCTGGTAACTTATTAAAGCAATCTGCAAGGACAAACAGATATGTCCAATGGTGAGACAAACTTAAATTCATTTGATTATGATCCTTAATCAAAAATAATGTGTAAAAAAGTCATTGAGTATACCACCACTTATTTTCAAGTTTACTTTGTCTTTTACTCAAAATACAGTTCATGTGGCCTGATCAGACTGAAGGAGTTACAATCAGGGAAAGGACAAATAAAGGGGTCACACACTCCACCCAGGGTCCTGATGAGGAAAGAAAGAAGAACCAAACAGAGACGGATTCACAAACTGGCCAGTTTAAAAACTCCAGTGTAATATAACCTACAGATGAAGGCTTTTTCTAGTACCCCAAGTCAAATGTCCTTGTTCGTTTTTTGTTTAAATTATTATTATTTTTAAGTCCACTGTTTGCTGTCCAGTGAACTTTCAAGTCCTTTGTCTGTTATGTCAGTCTCTGGGTTAATTTGCCAGCTCAACGTAGACAGTATTCCAGCACTCCTCTGTACTCTCTGTCCGCGTGTTGGTCAAAGAGGAGGGGCCAGTCGGCTGATGTTCACTGGCTTCTGCTGGAAGACTGGCAGGGAGTTGGAGCAGAGCTGTGCACCAGGAAGTGTCCATGCGCTGGTCCATCTATTATCCACACATAGAATTCCTAAAAGAGAATACATTTGCATTTAGTTAATTAAACTAGTTGGCATTAAGTACAACATAATGAATGTAAATCAGTCATGGCTGTAGTTACGTACAGTGAAAAAGGAGAGATCTGGCTATGTTTCAGACTCGGCTTCCTTTTCCACACCTGCTGCCTGGCGCATCCCTTTGATTGACAGGTACATCTCTTCCTCTGGATCATAGTAATAGAACTTCCTCAAGTAGACAATGAGCGGTCTAAGAAAAAAAAAAAAAAAAGTAAATTTTTTTAGGCACTTTGTACGCAAATATTTTTCATTTTTTTGTACTAAAAAATGTATATACGTTCATTTCAATAACATTGGGTAGAAATATGTGATACACTCATTACTCCCTGAAAATTATTAACTAAATGTTTGCTCCGTATTGACAAAAATAACTGCAGATGATTTCCCTTGATATCATAATCATATTTTTATTCATTTTGATTAATAGAATTTACTTTAAAATACTTATTTTGAACAGGGCACTTGCATCCCATGATCTTTGCATATGTTAAACTGTGTTGTTGATTTAAAGGGATAGATCAGATGAAAACGAGCCCATTATTTACTCAACCTCAAGGCATCCTATGTGTATATGACTAACTTCTTTAAGATTAATTGAATTGGAGTTCACTTTGATCTTCCAAGCTGTTTAATGGCACCCATCGTGTGTTGCAGTTCATCAGTACGAAAGAAGTGGAAGAAAGTGCATCCATCCATAATAAAAAAGTGTCTCACACGGCTCCGGGGGGTGAACAAAGGTGATTTGACGTGTTTTTGTTAGAAAAATATCCATATTCAAAATGTAATGATCACTTTAATCTAGCTTGTGCCAACAGTTGTACACAAAAACAGCTCTGGGAGGATGATGTAGATTAAACTGATTATTATGTTTTAAATATGGTTATTTTTCTTACAAAAACACATTGATCCGCTACAGGAGGCCTTTGTTCACCGGACCCGTATGAGGCACTTTTTATTATAGATGGATGCACTTTATTTCACTTCTTTTGGACTGATGCACTGCAACACCCGCTGAGTGCCCTTAAACAGCTTGGAAGATCAAAGACAATTTTAAATATAACTCTGACTGGATTCGTCTGAAAAAAGACAGTCATATACACCTAGGATGCCTTGAGGGTGAGTTAATCATAAAACTTCACATTGGTAAGCAACACAGAAGGTCAGCAGTGCTCACATCCTAGTACCAGTATTTCATGCATCTCCCATGTACACTACAATTCAAAAGAAATTAATACTTTTATTCAGCTGGGATGCATTAAATTGGTCAAAAGTGACTGTAAAAACATTCCTAACATTTCAAAGATCATTTCTGTTGTTCTTTTGAGCTTTTTATTAATCGAGCAATGTATAATGGTTTCAATAATATTAAGCAGCACAACTGTTTTCAGCAGTGATAATAATAATAATAATAAATATATGCAGCTTAAGTGAGCATATGAGAATTTTGAAAAGCAATCTAACAGACCTCAAATCTTTGAATTGTAGTGATTTAGAAATCGTAAGAAGGCAAATAATGTAAAGTGTGTGGGAGTCATACTTGGGGAGGGGCAGCTCCTGGATGTGGTCTATGCGGACGAGTTGTCGGATGCAGAAACGGCACAGATGCTGGAGTGATTTCACGTTGCTGAAGCGTGAGACCGGATAGAGCAACTGTACAGGGGTCGGGGGCAACCCTGAAACAGACACCACACGTTTCTTTACACTGACCTTTCATCTCTTACACCCTCAAACCTGCTGCTGGTTTTTACAAACAATTTAAATGAAATCTTTTCTTTCCTCTTCCCTTTACTTCTGTGCATATTGCTACCACAAGCACATTAGACAAAAAAATTGGTTGTCATTAACTAAATCGAAAACATTTTAAAACTAAAATAAATTATAAATTTAAATAAAAAAGTAAATTCTAAAAATAAAAACGAATAAAAAATATTAATAACTACTATAATACATTAGAAATGTAACTAAATGAAACAGGATCTAAATTGGTGTCCCATTACTTAAAAAAAAAAAAGAATTAAGTTTTTGTTGAAAACCTCTTCATATATATTTGACTTAATGACATTAAAAATATTATTTAACATAAATTTAATCTAGCATGCCATGAAAAGCAGCTAGTTTTAAACACATAGAATGTCTGTATACCCCTATAAAAACTGTGAAGAAAATACATGTTGATATTCAAAAATAATATTTAGCCAATGTATTTTGTCCCACCCTTTGTTCACAACTATAATAAAGACGAAAAAGAAGTTTCAACCACTTTTCTCCCTATTTATCCCTCCTGCATCAGTAAACAGAACAATTAAATGCTTGTTGAAAATCCTTTCTGCGATGTCTTGTAAGTTGAGCAGGATATTTGTAGCCTTACCGGGTACACGTGAACGGAGGAAGTAGAGGAATTTCCCATTTTTAGAGTGCATGATGGCTCGCTCAATGAATTCAACCACAGAATGGCAGCGGTCCTCGAATTTAGGGTGGCACCATAAACTGAAGGTTCCTGAAGAGTTAAAAAACAAACTTTAAGGAAACAAATACAATGGGGAAAAAATTACACTTTGGAAACACTTAAAATAATTTGGTACAGCCAATTGTATTAGTTTTTTTCAAATTGTATTTATGGTTTGATTCAAACCTTAAATTTTGATTTCAGTTTAAACATATATATTTTTTCCCAAAAACAAAAACATTTATACAAAGTAAAAATATTATTTATATATTTAAGACCATATCAATGTAATTTCTTTAGACATGAGTGAAAACTTTATCTTGTGTAGTGTAGGTATATATATATATATATATATATATATATATATATATATATATATATATATATATATATATATATATATATATATATATATATATATATATATATAATTTAATAATAAACAATATCTAAATTAGCTATAATATAAAAATAGCATTTTCACTTAAGATAAAAGCAACAACATTTTGTTAGTCAGTGTTTCATTTTCTTTAATTACTATGAATTAACATGACTTTGAAATACCTTATTGTTTTTTATTGACTTTATTCAAATCTAAATTTAGGCCTAACTGTCATTCTGCAAGTAGTGAAATCTAATCTGTTTGTTCAGGCAGTGCAGTCAACACTGACTTTTTTAATCAGACTGTAAACCACTAGAGGATGTGGTTAAGATCAGGTTTTCATTTGTTGTTTGGCTACACTTTTGAGTCTGATATGTCAAAAAAAGATATGTATATATGTGTGTTTACCTCTGTAGTGCTCCATGCGCGTGTGATGTGTGACTCCCTGTGAGCGAAAGCTGAGGCTGAGGATGTATCGTGGGTCTGAGCTGTCCCGCACCAAAAACGAGCCATCTGGCTTTCCTCTCAGCTTCATTTCAGCATCCTCCCAGTTCATCGGCCCCCAATACCAGCCGCACTACAGACACAAGCACACAATGACCATACAACCATGCTGAAAAGCTGCTTAGAGAAAAAACACGCAAAACCCACAACCCCAGGAAACCCCAGTCATATTTCATAGTTAAAAAGGTCTATAGATGAACATGAGTGAAAAAGTTCTCTTGTTTCTTGACTTCAACTGGTGTTGTCTCTCACCCGCTCCAGCTCTCTCAAGCTGGCAGTGAAGCTGCTGGAATCTGCTCCTCTCAGTGGACACATGATCGGGGCCGGGGCCACTCTACCAGGGGCCGGAGTCTCCATTGGTGACGGAGTCGAATGTGGAAGTGCCCGGAAGAAAGCATCTGAGAAAAAAATGCAACATTTTTAAAATATAAAAGCAAATACTGAGTTGCAATCAGCTGAGACTAATATTCCATCTAAAAGTAGATAAATGTCCATTCAAAAATTTGATGAAAAAACCCAGTTTTTTTAAGAAAGTTTTATTTTTATTTTTACATTTTAAAATAGAAATGTAATTTATTGATGTGATGCCAATATGCTGATTTGCCCCTCAAGAAACATTTATTATTATTATTATTATTATTATCTATTTTTATTTTTATTAATTACAGTTGTGCTCCTTAATATTGTTCCGGAAACCACAATACGTTTTGTCCATTATATATGCTACAAAACAAATAACAGTGTACAACTTTTTAGATTAAAATGTATTTTGAAATTTTCTATACATTTTATCCAACGTTTCATTATAGAATGACAGGACTATAACCGTTATACTTGTGAACTGTTAATTAAACAAATATCCCAAGTGAATAATATGAGGTTATTAAAATATATCTATATAAAACTGTCTATAGCAGTTAGACAGGAATATAAATATATATATTTAAATTCTGTACTAATGTACCAAACACACATTGTCCTTTTGTGACAACATGCCCCAGTTGTGTTCTATATTGTGTTCACTTGTTTGCTCAAAAGCTAGAGCACAACGAAGTTCTGTTTGGAAACAGATTTGACAAAAATTATTCTAATGTCATATGATTATAGTATAAAACCATAATTCAGATCCATTACTAATTTACTGAAGCATCTCTCCGTATACCAACTTCACTCTGTGACAACTTGCCCCAAGCTCCCCTATAGCATATCACACTACAGGACACATGAAATGTCATATCAACTACTAATAAACATGTTATGATTTTATAGTTATCATATCTTTAATCCCCTTCATTCCTCATACACAAGTTATATTTCTACACGAGGCACTGAGCAAAAGATGCTACAACACACATCTTAAGTTTGAACATCGCTCACACTTCCTCTCTGAACTTTAGACACACTGCCTTTTTTCTCTGAACTGCAAAAGGAAGTGAAAAACGAAACCACACGGTCAACCGAAGCCTTTGTAAGGCAAAACAATACATGCGGCGGGTGACATGTATAGTCTTTGCCTTTGCCTTTCACAAGAATACCACAGTTACATTCACACTTTATTGCATTTCTCTCCACGCTTCAAGGAATAAAGCTGCTTCTGAGGGCATAGAAGGAGCTGGTCTGCTGAAAAGGGAAGGGGAGGTTAGGATCTGCTCTCAGAACCAGAAAGATGCCCTGAAACACTCACACACACACACACACACACAGCCCTCTCCACTGCACCCAAGTCTTACCATTGAGGCTGAGACTATGCTGGATGGTAGCGTGGAGAGGGGGAGGAGGAGGAAGAGGCAGAGGGAGAGACTGCAGGGAGGCCCCCATTACACTCACTAGGAAAGGCCCAGGCTGCGGCCCACCTATATCGTCTGGAAGAGAGCAGGAGGGAGGGTTCAGAGCCAGGAGGATGAGGAGATGTCATAGAAAAAGCAATGGAAGGGTAGACAGAAGCTAAAAGTCTATTAGAATGAGATAGGTGCCACGGACGATGAAGAGGAAGCAGAACATGACTGAATTCAACCATAACACCATTCAGCTTCAGAGCAAAGGGACGACCACTTCATTTATTCTTGCATTTATTACCGAACATAAATCAAAACGCAGCCGGGTTATACCGTGCGAACTGCAGTATTGGGATTAACGTGATTATTATATTCAATGACCTGTGCTTTTTGCATGAAGAACGTGGGTTTCGCCTGTCTGATGCATAAAGGAGCAGGACAAATCCTCCAATTATGTGACAATATCTGATCCTCTTATAGCACTTGAAGACTAAGACGCCGTGACAGGAAGCGTATGACATGGGGAACTCCAACATTGGGAAACAACAAGGGCAACATGCTGGTGTGTGAATTCAATCATACACTCACCACACTGGAAAATTCATCTCTTCCCAGCTGTGAAGAAATTATGTGAAGTATATATATATATATATAAAAGAATATTCTGGGGTTCAATCAAGTGTTATTTGGGTATCAATGAGATACTATTGTAGTTTGTATTAATACTTTGATTTTTTTTATTTTATATTGTTGGTTTTCTTGTTATGTTTAGTTAAAGTCACTTTGTTCTATGTTTTTGTCTTTTTTTATTTATTTAACATCAAATGTATATATAATATAAAATATAGACATTTCTATTCATTTTTTTTCAGTTTTAGTTAGTTTAGTACATCAAGTTAAGTTAAATGAAAATGAGAAATGTTCTCTCAGCAGCTAGCTTTTTGTGTGTGTGTGTTTTATTTTATTTTATTTGATTTCAGGTAGCATTCATTTTAACTAATTATTTTTTATGCTTTTAGCTTAAGTTACCTATAAAATAACCCGGGTTCAAAGATTTTTTTAAATTTTAATGACATATGTAAAATTTCCTAAATTAAAGTTAAAATGCATACTGTTACAATAGTCCAGCAACATGATGTGAACAATGTGAATGTTAACAAGACTGCAGTGTGGAGAAATCACATAACCTTTTCACTGTAATGTTATATTCAAATGTGCAACTTTGTTGCCATGACAACACAACACTGTAAACATTAAAAGATCTGTAACGATTACTTTAAAAGCTTTACAGCTTTTACGATAGCTCTATCAAACAAAATGTATAGCCAAATAAATAATTTTAGTGATTTTTATCAAATCAAAATTATAAGGTTACTATTTCTGCTTCTAAATTCTCCAGAAAGTGGCCTCTTTCACTTCCATTTTCAAGTATCATTATTCCTTTTCTTTCTATTTTTAATAAAAGTAGTCAAAATTATTTTTACTCAATTAACATTATGCCACAAATGCTGTCAGTTGAGCTTAAAACCTCTACCCCAAACCAGTGTTAATTTCGTTGACTAAATATTTTCGTCATTATTTTCGTCACGAATATATTTTTGCAGACGAAAACGAAACGAAAACTAAAAAAGAAGGCACTGATGGAGACTAAAACTATGACTAAATTGACTGACATTATCGTCAACGAATAAAGGACGAGACGAAAATAGACTGTGACGAAAATCAAATCAGCAGACGGGAGAGATGCGAGGAATGAACAAAAGAACCGGCAAAACAGAACAGACTGCATGAGAGAAGAGAACCAATCCGAGCCTGACTTATTGAGACGTGAAGCGAAGGTTTTCAGTTTTTAAATGAGCTCCCGGGAAGACGGCATTCGAAGAGGTGATGTCTAAAAGAGCGACAAAATGTCCACAGCTCACTTCGCGTTTGACGACGAACAAAACAAAACAAAGTGTAAAGCACGCGGAGCGCTCATTCGTGGCAAGAACACAACCAATTTGAAAAGACATTTACAGAAGAGCCACCCGGACATTTTCTCAAATGTAATTTCACAACGATGTTCTTTTGTTTATTGAGCTAAGCAAAATTGGAAAACTGCAGTGCGTAGATGTTGTAGCATTAAATATTACGAACTGAAAAGTACTGTAAAATAGCCCCTTCTTCAAGTTAGATGAGAGCACAATACTAATACGTAATATTATGATACATACACTTGATTAATACTAATGTTTAGTATATTTTATAATGTTCTACTTGTTGACAATATCACAAATATTTCTATATTAGTCATGTGAAACGTGAATGTTCACATCCTATCATTATACATACTAATATTGTAGTATTTAAAACATACAATATTGCTAGACAAATGAATACCTTATAAAATCTTGTTACTTTTTTTATCCACCCAACTTATTAAATATTTACTTTAAATGTATGCACTTATTGTTCAGCTCAGCTGTAAGCTTTAAGGTCCTGGACCTAACTTTATTTTTCTTTTATTGATGGTCAATTGGCAGCTTAGTATCATGACAGTGTTTGTTGCTGCATAAAAGCTTTTGAATCGAAATAAAGACACAGTTGTGTTGAAATAAAGTTGAATTTGTGTTTTATATATTTTGGTTAAGTTTGTTTCCTATACCAGCTTTTAGTCTTATTTTAGTCGACTAAAATACCAAGCAATTTTAGTCGACTAAAATAAGACTAAAATTAAAACAAATCAGATGACTAAAACTTGACTAAAACTAAAAAGAATTATAGTCAAAAGACTAAGACTAAAACTAAATTAAAATTTCGTGTCAAAATTAACACTGCCCCAAACACGATAAGCAATCAACTTCAAACAATCGTAGACTGAATAATCCACCTACCTAATCATCTTCGTTCACTCATGATAAAGACTGCTTCTTCATATATGAATATTCAGATCTAATACCTGTATCTCCAGTATACTGAGATCATTTCAGTCTTCACTACCAAACCACACAGCCACGCTGAGCTGATGTACTGGAAGAGGGTACGAGGAGGCCTCACTTTATTAGAAACGGAACTGCTGGCCTGTATGCCAAATACTGCTGAAGTCAAACCACACCTAGACTTACACAATAACCCACTCACGCGCTTCTCTTCATTTTAGAGTTGCAGAATGCTATCAGAGACTCCTGTTACCATGAAATGAGTAAAACAGGGAAATGAAAGGACAAAGTGAAAGATTAAGCAAGTAGGCTGACACGGCATCTTTAACATCTGCCTTGTGCTCGATCACAGATGTGAAGTGAAAAAGATACAACAGAGTCTTCTTGTGATGGGATGTTGAGGAGAGGGACTCTGTTTTCAAGACTACATACATTACTTACTATGCCATGTTTATTTTTTTTTATCTTATCAACCCCATTTTATTAAACGGTAGCGTATAAAACTATGTGCATATACAGATACAGAAGATAGAAGTGTCAGTGAAAAGGATAAAGTGAATGTACCGGGAGGAGGTTACTGTGGAAAAACAGATAGGTATGAATGAAGGAGAGCAGAAACGAAGGAGATCTAGGAGGTGTGTGAAGATCTGTAGTGGGGCTCACCTAGCAGACTGAGGCTCCGCCGGGGGGGAGGTGGAGGAGTGGGAGGGTGGGGGGAGTTCCCGCCTCTCTGAGAGATGTCCACATCCACCAAGGACACAGTCTCTCCTGTACCCAGAGCCACAAAACAGAAGAGCCATAAGAACAACATTAACAATATTCATTACAATAACGTAGAATAATTACAAAGATTGTCTTCAAATAAGATTAATCTCATCCAAATCATTTGCCTGTGTCATTATATTTTCCATAAACTGTGTAAACTCATTAGCGGTTTGCAAATGTGCCTTCATTTCATGTATTCCAAGGATTCCTTTAGCTTCCGCCCCATTATGTTCCCTTAAATCTTTGTTTACCTGTAAAAACGGGAGTAAAAGAGGCTGCAGAAAAAGCACTTTGTGCCCTTGTTAGTCCAGGTTGGCTGCAGAAAGACAACAAATTAATTTACATTCATTCTGTTGTGTATTTCAAGGTTATTTTTCATTTTTAGTCTAAAATATATAGAAGTACACACATAATCACATCATGAATAAACTGCATTCACCTGTGATCCTTGGGCCAAGTATGACATTGAGAAACATTGAAAACTATTACAACTTTACTGTACACTTTTTACTCAATATTTATGGAGTAACACAATTTATATTTAAAAGAAACATGAAAAAAAGTGCTCCATTTCCTGGTAAATTTTCATCACCAGCATATGTGAGGCTAAATCTTTCATTGAAATCTTAAATAATTCGGGGTCAAATTTAAAGAAGCACAACATGCTGAAAAGTCGTCGGTTGAAGGCTATGGTTTAGGTAAACGTAAGTGTTATGTTCCCTATGCAATTTCCAATGGGTTTGTAGAAAAAGTTTTATGATTTATTAATAAGTTAAGGTCTGTGTTGTTCTACAACAATTATGACTACAGTGGTGTCCTGTTCATTACCTAACAAGTTGTTACCAACTGTTTTAAGTTTGCGGTATGTCTGTGTAGTAGCCTGTGTGTGAAATAAAAATGTGTAGCCCTATACAAGAAGTTCAAGCTTAGATTTTGAATAGGTGTTGTTTGGGCAGAAGACCTCACCTGGCCGTGTCCTGTTCCCCACCGCTCGCTCCAGACATGTCCACTAAACTGCCCGCTGAGGATATGGAGAATGTGACTGAAGGTCTCTTGTCCAAAATGTTGTTAGAGCCACTACAGCTTTTAGTTCTGAAAAGTTTACTCAGGCGGATTTTAAGCGAGCCCTTCCTGGATTTCCCCGGTACTTTCAGAGTCTTCTCTCCTCCGCTCGCAGCGGAAAGATGCGCCCGGGTCGTGCTCCTGTCCGGCCGGGCCTTCGGTGTGGACGCCTGGCTGGAGCACGGGGTGTTCTGGCTGGGTTCGGCTTGGGACAGGACCTCGGGAGACAGTTTGTCGCTGGTAGGAGCCTGAGGCCTGGTGTTTACCGAGTCTCGTAACAAACAACACGCCGGCGAGCAAAGTCTCCCGGACACCCCTATAGCTTGTCCAGACAGCACCGACGGGAAACACTTGAGAGCGAACGCCCCCGGCTCCGCGTTCTGAGACTCGGCCTTCTGACAGGCATTGATGCCCAGGCCGTTCACCTCCTCTGACCCGAGGCCCTCCAGCACCAGCAGCGCATCACTGGTCTCGGTCGGGTCCTCTCCCTGTCTGATTCCAGCCGAGCCCAGCACGCTTTGACACGAGCAGCGCTGCAGCTCGCCATCCTTGAGCAGAAACTCGGGTACCGGAGCGACTCCCAGCTCGCCGAATTTCCTCGCCAGCTCCAGCACGGGACCGTCGGGCAGCTGGAGCTGCCGCTGCGCCGTCGTGCAGCTCCAGCCCGGCTCTGTCATCGAGCTCGTTTTGTGATCCACCACCGGAGGCCAGTCTTGTTTGTCTGTGATCAAGCGATGCCGGTGGCACAGCTCGCCTCCATCCGTGTCCGTAGCAACATGAGGATGCAGCGTCCATGTAGGCGGATGCTGAGCGTCCATAGCGCCGGGCTCGGAAGCGAGTACCGCTTGGTCCTCAAAAGCCCTGCGCTGATCCTCCGTCTTGTTCTCGGCAAATCCTTCAGAGTCTCTCGATATGTTTCTGAATACCAACAGCTGAGGCCCCATTCCACCTCGGTGGGTGAGATCGTACCCGTGGGCCTCGGCTGAATGAAGAGGAGGAGGCGGCATAGACAGCGCAGGTCTAGTCGCCATCACTCCCGCGTCAGGTGCCTCCGTTCCGCTGGTCTGCGGAGCTTTGTTCACCGCCGAAATGTGGCCGTGATTCTGCGTGCAGTCATAGTTCCCCTTGATAGCCACCGTCAGTCCAGTGCACGACGATAGATTCCCATTCTCCTCGTCCAAGCGGTCATCCTCGGCCGCGGAGACCAGGCGCATCAAGACAAAATCGGGAGACATATCTTGCGCGTTGTTCATTATTATTCCTCAATATATTGAAGGAATGAGCGATATCAGCGTTTCACATTGCTCCAGTCATGAGATCTCGCTTGTGTGATGATGATGATGATGATGATGATGGTAAATCCTCCTGGTGTTTCTTAGCTCCCTCACTCAGCGCCAGACAATTAGAGCATATAAACCCTATTTCAGTCGCTCCTTCAACATTGCGCACGTCCTCGTCTCATTTCGCGTCCGGCCTTAAAAATCTCCACGGGGCTTTGTAGGGTCATACATAACGCTTGGTTCCACGCAATCCTAACGGCGACTGTGGTCACATTACCGTCGAGGCCCCACCCGCCCGCTCACTTCCGCAAATTCGATGCGTTTCGTGTTTGGTCTTATCGGTGCCATTGCTGTCCACTTGGCTGCAGGATATGTGCTGTCCCCTAGTGACGTGCACCATGCAGCTTTCATGTCATTTACCGTGCTGTTATCTGGGAGATGGCCTTACTAACTGATGTTTATGATGCATCAATTGTTGTGGCAAATCGGTTGCGTTATGAGTCAAAGACAAATGACTTGCATGATATCATCATCTGAATAATGACTCTCATCCTCATATAGGTTAGCCTACTAAAATGTAAAGCATTATGTCAAACACAAGGCCTATATACAACCAAGAGAGATAACATCATAATAAAGGACATTTTATTATGAATAATATATAAAATATTACTTATTTAAACAAAAACACAAAAAAAACATTATTTTTTATATAATTTATTTTCCTATTATTGACGCATAAAATGGGAAATTTTAACCAACAAGGTTTATAGGAATGTAAAAGGTAACCGTTTCATATAATGCATTTAAATTAATATGTTATAATAATTTTTAAAGAATGTGGAAAAAAAAAATCTGTTTAGTTTTATATGGAACATGGCATGTCAAACTGCAGGACTCGACAACTTTCCAAAAGTGTTTCATGTCATCTACTCCCATAGATATTTTTTAAATCACCGCACGGTTTGTATATGCACATTAAAAGGCATATAAAGATAAAATACAGTTACTGTTTACATTCTCCCATTGTTCTGTGGTCAAGACTTTTCATTTGCGCTGTATTTTTGACATGCAATTTCATTGATGGACCGAACGCTGTCGCTGTACACAAACATTTACACACGGATACCTTTAAAACCTGCCATCTCACATCACAAAAAGCGGAGTTTATTACAGTCAAGGAAAATGTGTTTTTACAGTATGTCATCAGAGAAATATTACATGCATTGACAACATCCTCCCCCATTAAATGGAAACAATATTGTTGACCATACCTGAACTCACCATACACATAAACACACATATTCATCCATAAAAAAAAACATTTACACTGTTTAGGTTTTGACAACTGTGTGCATGCATATAGATGCACTTTTAAGTGTACAAGGGGATACACACAGCCCCCTCTGCAGTCCTGAGTGTTGAATCTCAAACCCTGTTTCCATGGCACCAAAACAAGGATTCGCCTGCATTACCCAGTATGACAGGATTTGTCTGAATCATCTCTCTCTCTCTCTCTCTCTCTCTCTCTCTCTCTCTCTCTCTCACACACACACACACACACACTCATTCATGTAGTACACATGTGGAGCATGTTTTCTTCTTCCTTTACTTTTTTTCATTTCCCTGATTGTTGCATAAAACGTTGGCAGTTCTTAACGCAATTTATTTATCAGAGATTAACATTTCAGTGCACTTTAGAGGTTTACAAGATGCAGACGACTTGTAAACCTCTGCATGCACATATTCACAGATGCACAAAGTGGCACACACATACACAGTCCATAAAAGACCACTCACGACTGACCCACTCGGAGAGTGTTGGGTTAATCCACAAAGCGGCGAGATTCTGATTCATTCCCCAACAGAGAGGATTACCCTCCCATCCTCTCATCCATCAACCCAACCTCATGCACATAGACTCATCATAACAATCCAACATTAACAGATGTGCCTCTCTCAGCACTCACCATTACTTGGAGATTGGGAGAGGGGGCGAAAGAGATGGGAGTTTTACAGGAGGGCTGGAGAGTAAGTGAAGAGGTAAGCAGGGAGCGAAACGGTGGTATTACGCATGTTGTCGGTTCTTGTTGATCTCTGTTTCTCACTCCAGTTTCTTGCAGGCCGATTAACTCCACACTGGCTGGAGATCAAAGTCTTCGCGGTTTCAGCAGCATCACATCAAGGGTGGACCTGACCAAATCAGACTTATCGGACTGCAGGAGTTTTAGCGCTGGCTCCTCTTTGAGCTTTGAAAATGAGCAGTGCTTGTCAGTCTGTGTATGAACTATGAATGCACACTTTTTTGCGTGACATCAACATCGCTGTTGGCAGCAAAGTGAGGTTGCCTATCACCGCTGACACCTGTCAATCGGTTAACAAAAAGAGGAAAGGAGATACAAAGCCAGGTCTAGAAAATACATGGCGGCCCGCACTTTGAAAGCATCTTTCAGGATGTGAGAAAACAGGAATCTGACCTATTCCTTCACAAAAAGCATTGGAGGAGCAGTTGTAATAAGGATGGGCCCGTGTGCTGGTCTGCTGCCTCTACTGCAGCTGCTTCCTAGCCTGCTTTCTGCTCAGCTCACCACTGTGTCAGAACTTGAGGACACCTCCAGCTTGGCGTTCACCCCAACTCCTCGTCCTACTGACCCAAACACCACAGCAGGGAAGAGCTTGTCTTCTAGTGCTCTACCCACCGGTCTGGCTCCAGTAAAAGTGAGCACGGAGGAGGACCGGTCTGCCACAGAGAACTACCTCTACACTGGCAATTCATCCTCTTTGGCTGCCTCTACCTGTACACAGAGTTTCCAGCTGCCTGTTCGACTGGGATCTCCACCTAGAGACCTTCTCCCTCTCCTGCACCAAGCCATAGCTTCTCTGACCAATGCTGCCAACTTTCTCAACCTGATATTCCAAGCTAGTGAGCTGAGAGAAACGAGTGTACAAGAAGATATCGAGTGGTACCATGCACTGGTGCGGGCCATGCTCGAAGGGGACACGCCAAGCCTGGTCAGACGAGCTTTTCTAACATTCGACGCTGACCCCGCGATCCAACACCCCCAACTGGTGCTCCGTGCCTCCAAAGGCACAACCAAGGACATTATCCTGCAGGACCTGACATCTGCCTGGAGCGGCTTCCGTCCACCGGCTCCTGACCAAAGCTGGTTTGATACGTTTAAGTTTAGCTCTCCACCCCTCCATGCCTTGTCTAAACGGGTTCTTCTAAATGACTTGAGCACTCTAGACACTCCAAAGTGGGCACGTGGGGATAGTTATGTGATCAATAGCAGCAGAGTTCAGTGGGGTGAAGCCCCTTTTCTTGAGTGCGTTGATGGCCGGTTTTTGCCAGGGTGGTTACTCAGTCTGTCAATGCCATTTTATGGGTTGAAGCCAGACCTCAGCCCAGAGTTCAGGTCAGTGCACTTTCTTCTCGAAGTGGTTTCTCATTTTTGTGTGTTCAAGTTATTGTACTCATAACGTCTTTCAAAACATCTCTCAGTGTCCATTCTCTTGAAGGGACAGTTCAGCAAAAAAAATGACATTCTGTTAATAATTTATTCATTATTCACCTTGATTACTTTCTGTTGAACACAAAAGATGAACTTTTTAGAACAGGAACAATTCTAAAACGTAACCCTTGACTTTTGTTTTATGGACAAAAATATATATATATATATATTCTTTTGTATTTCACAGAAGAAAGGAAGTCAAGAGTGTTCATCTTTGGTTGAATTATTCAATTAATTGCATTACTTCTTTCAAGTCTTCAATCATTACTGCTATTTTGTTGTCATTACTGTATCTTTGTTGCCTCTCTGTTGGTAGGGGTGTGATCCGTGTCGACGCCAACATCCAGGGGTTCAATTTGGATCAGTGTGCCAATGGAGACTTCTGGTTTGCAAACACACATCAGTGTAATCGGACCACCATGGAGGTGAGTGTACACTGACATCAGATTCAATTCTTCCAAATAGGACTAAAAGCAGGCACCTCACTGGGCTTAATTCCAATGTCAAGCCTACTTTACAATAAAGCTCAATTTCTTAACACTATTTAAAATGATAGTAGTAAAAATGGAAACAATTACTCACCCTCACGTCATTCCTAACCTTTAACACTTTATCTTTTCTGCGAAAAATATACATTTTAAAGAATGTATCAGTGTTTAGGATTAAAAATGTATTAGTATGTTTAGAAATGAACATAACATAAATTAATAAAATGCTGTAGGATTGTTAGTTCATCGTGTTTTCCACGGTCATAAAAGTTGTTGTTACATTGTACACTCTTCTATACATGTTTAGGATGAAATGTTAGTATCACTTGGAATAAGAAACACAGAGGAACTTTAACCCACAATGAATACAACAATATATTAAAGGCTGTGCATGGGAAGATTTCACTTCCCAGGGCCAAGCAGAGCCAAAGCAGAGAGCCACTCAAAACACTTGCTAAGAGAACATCTGTGGTGAAGTGATTCATTTTTGTATGCGTCTCTATTCTCCACTGTAATCTATTATGTTAGCATTTGAATTTTGTTATCATGCTCTCGTCTAATATTGTTCCTGTAAATTACATCCCAGGATCATTTTTTTTTTTTTGGATTAACATTTCTTAAATATTGACAGTTATATTATTTGTATACCTGGGCACTTACTTTACTCCCTCTTATGTTGTTCCAAACCTGTATGACTTTCGATATAAAAAAAAAGATACATTAAGAAATGTTTCAGGTTTTCTTTAAAAAAAAAAATAATAATAAATCATACAATGGAAGTCAGTTTCGGATACCACCATATTTTCTTCTGTGCTCTGCTGAAGAAAATCAAGCATGCTTGGAATAACACGAGGGGAAATAAATGATGAGCTTTCATTGGATTAATTAATCTTTTGACTTTTAAACCACCCACTGTTTTATAATGCCTGTCGCCTTCAGATCTGGCACATCTCTCTATTTGTTTTCTGGATTTAAGTTTGAAAGCTTTCTATACATCACCTGCTTTACCCATTATTTTTCTGCACTGTTATATATGTTTTCCATCATCATCCTCCCACTTCTATCCAGACCTTCTATTTAAAGATGTAAGCACTGGGTGCAGGATGATCTGAAGGATTAGGTTGATAATCCTGTGATGCTCACACACCACAAAACAACTCACCCCCCACCCAAATCTCACCCCCTTTAATTTAGCCCCCTTTCACAAGACCCAGAACCCCCCCCCGCCCACCATCATCCCGTCCTGCTAGAGCACAAGATCCCAGGTGTTGGCAGGTTAAGCAATTGCAGAATTTGGCACACTGAATGAATTTAATGAGAATTGAGTTGATCCGCCTTTAAATGAAAGGAGCAGCATATTAATAGAACAGTGTCATGATGATGCATTAATTGCATGAAACATTAGATTGACATGATGCATTCATATTTGAATTTGATGATTACATTTGATGTTGGATACAAACTCTGTTTATTGTCTGTTGATTTAAACAGACATTAAGTACAATGACAGAGAGAAGAATGAATGCTGGTTTTAATTAACAATTACTTGATACTGTAAAGATCTGTAAAATATTGTTGTTGTTTGCTGTACATAAATGTATAGTTTCACAAACTTTTACATGTCAGATACAGTGTCAACAACAGTACAATAAACACAAACCTTTAAAGAAATAGTTCACCCAAAAATGAACATTGTCGTAATTTCCTCAACACCAAGTTGTTCCAAACCTCTATCAGTTTCTTTCTTCTGTTGAAAACAAAAGAAGATATTTTGAAGATCGTTGATAACCAAACAGTTGCTGGTCTCCACTGACTTGTTTATTATGAGCAAAAAACCATGGAAGTCGATGGGAATCAACAACTGTTTAGTTACTAACAATTCTTCAAAATATCTTCTATGTTTAACAGAATAAAGAAACTCATACAGATTTGGAACAACTTGGTGCTAATAATATCTGATTATAATTAAGATTCTTATTCTTAAGTGACTCGCCTTATTAAATAATGGTAGAATTACATTAAGAATATAACATAAATCTTGTATGTGAACAGTGCTGGATTTGCATGAATAAAAAAGATAAAGCTCTGTCACTAGAGGCATTACCCCTCCATTTAGGATTTAGCTTAGATTAACTCAAGAGTGAGTCTGATGTGTGGGTCAGCCGACTCTCGCCGATAAACTGCTGATGAGGGACTGCACATGCAATTAATGGCAGAAAGCAGAGAGAACACAATCAAACAATTGCTGGCAGAAAAATCAGGGTGGAGTTCCCCTTTCTGAGAGCAAGATATTTTCTTACACAGCTTTTCATGTACACATTTGAGCAGACTCATGACTTTGTGTCTCTTTCTTTCTCATCCTCTCAGTGCGAGTCCATCCCGCAGCAGGGCTTCCGGATGGGTCAGTACTGCTGCCGATGTAAGAAGGGCTACTACAGTCCAAATCCAGACATGGAAAACAAAAGTAAGAATCTTGAAACGATCAAGAATCAGTCACATACAGTGGGTTCAGTCTTATTTTATTTGTCAATATATATCTAACATGATCCCATATGATAGTATCTGAAATAATGTTTAAACTGAAGTTATTTGTATATTTGTTAATTAAGCTGTATGGGTGGAAGTTTGTTTAAAATGTTAAATGTTAAAAATGTACATTAAAATCAACAAATACATGGCTATCAACACTGACTGTCACGTTCAGCTGCAGTTTAGATTTGATTTGTTTATTTATTATTAATGATTGATCGGACAGGAGTCAAAGTTATAGTAGAAAGGCAGTAAAATATTAGCTTTGACATATTTTTGTATGCTACTTGTTTTCTGTTTTCTCAGGGACGGGTGACAATAAGTTAATTATTAATGCTTAAACTATTATACTCATAATTTCATAATTAAGCTGTCTTATTATTATAGGTGAAAGTATTAATTTAAAATTTAATGTGACCCTGGTCCACAAAACGTCAAATTTGTCAAAATTGAGATTTATACATAATATAAAAGCTGGATAAACAATCAATTCATTGATGTATGGTTTATTAGGATCGGACAAAATTTGGCCGAGATACAACTATTTGAACATCTGAAACCTTTAAATTTGTCCAAATAAAGTTCTTTGCAATGCATATTACTAATCAAAAATTACGTTTTGATCTATTTACGGTAGTAAATTTACAAAATCTTTACTTCTTTACTTAATATCCTAATGATTTTGAATTTTGACCCATACAATGTATTTTTAGCTGTTGCTACAAATATGCAATAGCGACTTCAGGCTAGTTTTGTGGTCCAGGGTTACAAATGTTAAATATTAAATTAAAATCAAAAACTGCATGGCAATCACTGACTGTAAAGTTCAGCTTCCATTTATTTATTTATTAATATATATATATATTTTAATATAAATTTAAATAAATTTAGAATGTTTTTATATGAAGGATTTTAGTATATGAAGTATTATTGTGATATATGGTGTTACAGGGAATAGTACCCGAGCTTGTTACCCAGAAGTCCCTGTGTGTCTGCCCTGTTGGCCCGGCTGTGATGAGTGTGAGGATGGGGTCCCGTGTTGGGTGCAGGAAGACTGGCTCCTGAGGACGGCCGTCCTGGCTGTGCAGGGCCTCTTCATGGTCCTTGTTCTTCTCAGCATGCTGATGGCATATCAGTGCAGGAGAACCAAGGTAAGATTTAGCACCCGATTAAGCAAATAGGCTATATATCTTAAATTTAATGGTATATCTTGCTATGTTTTATGATGCATGATTTCAAACACACTCTCAAACAGGTCCCACAGGTGTAGTAACTTCATGCATGCTTGACAGCTTTAGTAATTTCACCTCTGCTTCCGATCTCCGTCTTTCTATCTCTCAGCGGATCCGATCATCCGGGCTTTTGCTGCTGGAGATGATCTTGTGTGGCTCTCTGTTGCTTTACTTCCCGGTGAGTGTGTGAATCAAATCTTCTTTTCAGATTATTGGACTACAGATGAAATCATCACTGCCCCTTAGGAAGCAGAAAATGATCAAGAAATTACACACTTAGTGCTTACTAATGAGATAACCAACTGCAATAACAAAATAACATCTAACAAATTAACTATATTAGTAATTATGCTACAAATGTGAATTAGGATATAAGTGAGGTTAGTATGCTAATGCTACAAATCACACATTTAAGACACCAGTACCTACTCTAACAAATAATAACATTCTAATTTCTAATATTCTAATAGTTTGGGTCAGTGAATTAACTTAGACTTATTTAGCAAAGATGCACTCATTTGATCACATTTATAATGTTCTAAATGCTTTCTATTTCAAATAAACACTGTACCTTCTCTTTCTATTCAAAGAATTCCCAAAAATGTCACAGTTTCCACCAAAATATTAAGCACCACTGTTTTCAATATTCTTAATAATAGGAAGCTTTTCTAGAGCAGTAAATCAGCATATTATAAAGATTTCTGAAGGATGATGTCACACTGAAGACTGGTGTAATGATACTTAAAATTCAGCTTCGCATCACAGGAATAAAAGACTTTTTTTTTTAAATACATCAAATGTATTATTTTAAATTGTTATAATATTTCACAATATTACTGTTTTTACTGCATTTCTGATCAAATACACGCACCTTGGTGAGGAGAAGAGACTTCTTTCAAAACCATTAAAAATGACCCAAACTTAGTGTAGTTCACACATGGCATTTGATCATAATAATTATCTTCATGTTGTCAAGAAAAAACACATGGGCTTAAAATGACATCAGTTAAAAATGTAATGACATAATAATTTTTTTTCCAGCTCTTTCTAAGACTGTTCTTGACTGTGTTTTCAGGTCTTCATTTTATACTTCAATCCCAGCACTTTCCGGTGTATTCTGCTCCGTTGGGTCCGTCTGCTTGGCTTCGCTATCGTTTATGGGACTCTGTTGCTCAAGATGTACCGGTCTGTATCACTTCAGTCCTGTCAGCCTTCCCTTCCAATACACTTGCACTATATATTATATTATACTATATATATATTGACTGCACCTAGAATTCTATAATCTGCAAACAAATTAAACTCCCATAATGTATCAGTCTACACGATTATGTGTGTTTCCAGGGTTTTGAGGGTGTTCCTGTCCCGAACAGCCCAGAGAGTGCCATATATTACTACCACAGGTGTGCTGAGGATGCTGGGAGTTATAGTGCTTACTGTCAGCTGGTTCCTGTGTGCATGGACAGCGGGCGTCCTGCAGAATCGAGACCGAAATGTTCCACTTCTGATAATTTCCTCCACCTCAGAAGGACAAGGCTTCAGGGTGTGTGACCTGGACCGGTGGGACTACATGATGGCTGTGGGTGAGTGATGTCAGTTTCGACCGGTGGAAGTAGTCCATTGGTTTTCTTGGGTGTCTGGCAGAGAGATTAATTGAAACTGGGGCACATTAGTAGATCAGACAAATGAAAGGATGAATGGTCCTGGATAATTTAATGTTCTTTGAAGCATTTAGCTGATGATTTGAACACTGTTAACTGTTGTCATTGGATATGAATCAGCATTAACCGCTACCTACCATATTAATAACATACCACAATAAATAATAATAATGTTACTGCTATAATGTCATAAATTAGAGTAAGTAAATGAGGGACTAATCTGAAATGACACCGGGAGATAAAATAGATTTACACAATCATTCTGGCACATTCAGAATCAAAGACAACTTACACAACCAACATTTACTGCGACACTATAGTACTTAACATGGAATATTTTCTTCCTTCTTGTTTGTTTTGATTTGTAACTTATATTTATGTTGTTCATAAATAACTTTAGTTTTGATTTTGTCAAGGGTTAATTATGTGATACTTAATGTCTGACCTGGATGTGTTAGATTTTTTTAAGATACAATAATATAAAATAGTCAAGAACTTAAATACATCTCTTCGATGATTAATGTTTTAAATGCCTAAGTTAAAATAATTTCAATATTTTTGTAGGGCTCAAAGTTATAGCTGGTGTAACTGTCTGGAGATCTTAATTTTAAGTAATTATTGAATTGATTATATATTTATCAAATAAAAAAATCTCACTTAAAGACTATTGTTAGTTGCCATGTACTAATTCAAAACAATTTTCATGAGACAAGAAAACCATAAAACAGGAAATAATATCACAGAGAGAACTTCTATTAACCCTCATAACCATGCCAATGTCTTTTATTTTATGAATGAAATGTTTTTTCCTTGGGAAAAAAAAGCAACATTAGTTCATATCAAATGGAGTAACCTTAAGAAAACTTGATATTTATTCTTTAAAAAAAAAGAAAAGAAAAAGAAAATCATGTTGTTTTTGCACCTTTTTTCATCATAAAAAGGACAAGGAAATTATAAAACATTTCACTTCCTTATGTGTAAATTTGTTTACGTGCCAAATAAAACCTTTAAAGTTAAAAACTGGTTGTTTTTTCTCTATCAGCGGAGCTGTTATTTCTGTGCTGGGGCACTTTCCTGTGCAGTGCAGTGAAGACGGTACCTTCAGCATTTCATGAACCACGTTACATCAGCATCGCTATCCATAATGAGCTACTGCTCTCCTCAGTGTTTCATCTTCTCAGGT
Source organism: Carassius gibelio (assembly GCF_023724105.1). Classification (NCBI taxonomy): domain Eukaryota; kingdom Metazoa; phylum Chordata; class Actinopteri; order Cypriniformes; family Cyprinidae; genus Carassius; species Carassius gibelio. Next base: position 16,253,845 of record NC_068381.1, read on the forward strand.
GGGGGAATAAAGTTGTTCTGATTTAAAACTAATCATAAGAGGCTGTTCTATTGACTTCTTCGTCGTTGTCACTTTCAGATTCGCTAGGCCATCAATTCATCCTGACTGGATGCTCTTGCTGTTCTTCACTCACACGCATGTGACAATTACTGTAACACTTGGCCTTCTATTTGTACCTAAGGTATTGTGTAAGATTGCAGTGTTATTTTAACCTTTTTTATTTTAGCCTTTTCAATGACATCAGTGGTTGAACAAGTCCTGATATAAATTTAGATATGTAAATGACACATTAAAACATCTCCTGCGTCCAAATTTGAAGCTTTATGAAACACTTATAAGTATGTACATATTTTAGCAAAGTACGTACATATATATTATATACATACATATTTTCAATAAATAGCATAAGTATTCAAAATGGATGCAGCCTAAACCTTAAAAAGTTGCATTAGATTGTAGGGCCCACATTTCTCACATTTATGTTATGTAGGCTGTTCCAAGTAATCAGCATTGGTGTCTGTTGCAGTTTCTCCACATGTCACCGACTGGCCAAGAGGAAATAGCTGCAGAGGTTTATGAGGATGAAGTGGACTTGCGACGCTCATGTTCTTACCTCAACAGTAGTTTCAACTCTAACTGCTGGAGTGACCAGAGCTTGGACGCTGATGACATTCGGGTAAAACACCTTGATCTGCAGCAGCCCTACTAACTCACTTCCATATTATGAAAATCACACACACTAACATTTTATGACAATGTATACTGACAAATTTAAATAAAATAGCATTAATTTGACTTTTTCAAATAGAGTAAATTAGTATATAAACTAATATAAACTAAGTCTAAACTCCAGTATAACTTTCATAAACATCAAACATATCAAAATAATGACAAGAGACCAGATTTCTCATTGTTCAATACGGGATGGGGCGGTGGGGCTGCGTCATATATGACCACGTTATGTACCAGAAATGACCATATATTTATTCAATAAAAACTTACAAACCATTAGACAAATACAATAGATACATATTAAATAATAAATAAACTTGTTTTAACATGTAAATATTTATTATGAATATATTTATTTAACATATTTTGTTGTTTGATTAACATTAAAGAGACAGACAGGTATTCAATTAGGCTGCTGTCCCTTTAAGACCGAATGACTGTAATATACTAGGGGTTGGGAACCTTTTTTGAACTTCAAAAAAAATTGTGATTGTATGGAAATTTTGTTTTACCATGAGCTTGGTTACCTTTGATTAGGCTGTTCTCATGTAACAGAACACTAGCCTACTAACTCTGATCTGATCTTTTGAAATAAGGGACAAAACATGATTTTTTCCAAAATAAGTCAGAACAATAAAAATAGAGCTGAAAAACGGGACTGTCCCCGGGAAAAAATGAGATGTCTGGTCACCCTACCCATGAGCCTGAACAATTTTATTATTAAAAATCAACTTAAAAAGAATTACAGAATTATTAATGATGTTAATCTCCTCCTCTGCTTCCATTTGCCCTCTTTTGAAATATTTCCCTCTAACTTGGTGCCTTTTGAACATCATGTGACATACCATCAAAAAAAAAACATCCCACTGTACTTTCCCCAACTGAAACCCTTTTTCTCCTCTGTGCCAGGGTGAGCTGAAGAAACTGTATTCTCAGCTGGAAGTCCACAAGACCAAGAGGATGGCAAACAGTAATCCCCACCTTCCGAAGAAGCGCAGCTCTCGCCTCAGTATTGGACGGTCCCTTATAAAACGGATCAGTGAGATTCCAGAAAGTTTAAGCAGGCAATGCAGTCGTGAAGATAAGGATGTCAATGCTGCAATAGGAAGTATAACCCGATCAGGATCTTATTACAAATGCCATCAAACCACAAGCATTAACAAGATGACTGAAACTTTAATGCAGCCATCTCCAAAACTACGGAAGTCCCATAGTGCCTATGATTGTACCCCAGAACAAGAGGTCTCCCTATTAAACTCTTCCATAAGAAGCACTGAGAAAAGGGTTTCACTGCATTCTGACTCAGGGTCCATCAATGCAACACTGTTAGTCTGCAAGTCTGCAAGTGCCCACAATCTATCGCTAGACACTAACCTTCTACTTCCAGAGCCCACCAGGTTTCAAAAGTCACTTAGTGTCATAGAACGCAATGACCATCGCTCTGTGTCTCCTTGTAGGATCACTGAAAATGTGTCACTTGCTGGTAAAGCTGCCCCAGCAGAAAAGCCCCAGCCAATTGTGGATGTTGATATAAAGAGGCAGACTTCAAGTGCCTTGCTCTCGGAGTCGTTTGACAAGGCCGAAGTATGCCCATGGGAGGTTCCAGATGAACTGCCAGCAAACAAGAATCAAAAACATGTCACATATTCTATTTCAAAACAAGAAGAACCCAAATCACCTGGTGCTACCTCATCACCAACGCTGTTATATGTTTGTCCATGGGAATTCTTGCCACCTCCTACTCCTCCTGCAACAGAAACTGGGAATGGTATACAGTCAGATGTTGAGTCCACAAAACCTAAGCCTCCAATCTCCTGTAGCGCTCCAGGGTCACCACATACAATCTCTGGCAAGCCAAAGGACTTTCGGGTTTTCTCTTTCCGCTCCACTACCCAAAGTCTCCTGACAGCAAAGGGCATTGTGGAAGTTGGAAGAAGTATGAGCAAAGAAAAAAGCTTACAAGAGAGTAATGTTAAGGAGGGTACACTACAGAAATCCCTGTCCACATCCATGAGATTGTTCCCAGGCAGTGCAGCTTCAGACAAGCGTACCCCACAGACACACAGACGGGCTATGACTACTGTAGGCACAAAACCTTGCCTTGTCAAACAAATAGCAATACGGCTGCCATCTACTGACTCTCCTGAAAGGAGCCCCAAACAAACTGCTCCAGTTCACATCTGTCCATGGGAGTCAGAGGAGGTGATCTTGGAGGTCAAGAAGCAGATTGTGAATGACAGTGTATTACAAAGACAATACAGTGGCAAGCAAGAACTATCTGTGACAGTAAGTAATGATGTCTTCAAACCCCAACTTATATCATTATTGGCTGTTCCTAATACAGAAGTGTGTCCATGGGATGTCCCAAAACCTTTTCATCAAACCAGCATTTCTGAAGTTTGTCCTTGGGAGGTTGTGGAAGTAGAGCAATTGCAAACCAAGTGCATAAATACTGATGTTTGTCCTTGGGAAACCGATGGTGACCCATCAAGAGTCACTGAAGACAATATATGTAATATGAATATTGAAGAACCTATGTCTGAAGACACCCAGAAGCAGGTAATTGTGAAGGGTGAAGCATGCTCTTCTGTACTTGACACAAATATCTCTCAGGGTAGACAGGGATCGATCAAAAACCCTAATGACACAATAAAACCTGGTGAAAGGGTCATTTATGTTAATTCAAAACAAAGTCCAATAGACCAAGAACTTCCCCAGGGAGATGCAGCTTCAGAGGAAACAAGTCATAAACTGAAACAAGAAGAAAGTGATTTTCCTGAACCACCCCCTCCTGTAACTGATGTAAGACCTTGGGAGCCAGACACAAAAGACGCCACAAGTAAGTCTTTAAAAGAGCCAATGATTAAGAAAGCAACTGTTTGTCCATTGGAAACAGAGGATTCTGAGAGGCAGGATTCTACAAACAAGGGACCAATAAAAGTAGACCATAAACAAGAAAATGTTCATGTAAATGTGTGTCCATGGGAGACAAGTGTATCAGTCAAACATTTACAGAAATTAGAAGGTCTTGAAAATGTTTGCCCTTGGGAAACAGAAGAGATAACAAAGAAATTGCAGAAACAAGATAGTATACGTGCAGATGTTTGTCCATGGGAGACAGGAGAGCCAGTCAAGACTTTGCAGAAACAAGAAAGTATCCATGCAGATGTTTGTCCTTGGGAGACAAGAGAACCAACAAAGACTATGCAGAAACAAGATAGTGTTCTTGCAGATGTCTGTCCATGGGAGACAAGTGAGCCAGTCAAGACCTTACGGAAGCAAGAAAGTGTCCGTGCAGATGTCTGTCCATGGGAAACAGGTGAGCCAGTCAAGACCTTACAGAAGCAAGAAAGTGTCCATGTTGATGTCTGTCCTTGGGAGACAGGCGAGCCAGTCAAAACCTTACAGAAGCAAGAAAGTGTCCGTGCAGATGTCTGTCCTTGGGAGACAGGCGAGCCAGTCAAGACCCTACAGAAGCAAGAAAGTGTCCATGTTGATGTCTGTCCTTGGGAGACAGGCGAGCCAGTCAAAACCTTACAGAAGCAAGAAAGTGTCCGTGCAGATGTCTGTCCATGGGAGACAGGTGAGCCAGTCAAAATATTGCAGAAGCAAGAAAATATCCATGTAGATGTTTGTCCTTGGGAGTCAGGGGAACCAACAAAGGCAATGCAGATTGAACAGAGTGTTCTTGCAGATGTTTGTCCATGGGAAACAGGTGAGCCAGTAAAGACCTTGCAAAAGCAAGAAAGTGTCCATGCAGATATCTGTCCATGGAAGACAGGTGAGCCAGTCAAGACCTTGCAAAAACAAGAAAGTGTCAACTCAGATGTCTGTCCGTGGGAGGCAAAACAATCACTCAAACAATCTGTGCTACAAGACTGCACTCATGCTCTCCCATTGAAAAGGCAAGACAGTGCTCAAGACTCTGTCTGTCCGAGAGAAAATGACATGGGAGCACAACCAACAACAGAAAGCAGTACAAGTCAAATTGTCCCAAGTAGAAGTGAGTTACAGCCTTCAGACACATGCACACATACAGCAGAAGAGATAAGAGTTAACCCTCCTCTGGTTCGGCATGATGCACTGTGCGCTTGGGAAATGGGAGGGGGCAGACAGGAATCTATAACTGTGCATGATAATTCAGATGTCTTCACTTGGGAGGAGACCATACCAGAGGAAGATGACGGTGATGCAGAAACTGCTGCAGAGGCTTTCATCTTCCCACCAGACTTGTGAACTGTGAGGGCAGTATCACTGTGCTTTATATGGCTTGAAAGACTTGTTGTGACAAAATGCATCACTGGTCACACTTTGCAGGTTTATTCAGAATGCCACTCCAATGTCATCAGCACACTTCACATATACTGTTATTTTAAGGATTGGTTCACCCAAAAATGAAAATTAGGCTATTTTACTCACCCCAGGTGCATCTTAGGTGTATATGACTTTCTTCTTTCAGACAAATCCAGTCAGAGTTAAATAAAAAATTGTCCTGGCCATTCCAAGCTCTATCATTGCAGTCAGTGGGTGTTGCAGTGCTTCAGTCCAAAAGATGTGAAATGAAAGGCACCTATCCATATAAAAAAGTGTCTCACATGGCTGCAGGGGGTGAACAAAGGCCTCCTGTAATGAATCCATGCATTTTTGAAAAAAAAATAATATCCATATTCAAAATGTCATAATCACTTTAATCTAGCTTGTGCCAACAGTTCTACACAGAAGCAATTCTGGGCTGATGACGTATGAGGTCACACGTCTTGCTCTCGCTCCCTCGCGCATATTAATCAATTGACACGATGGTGTCGATGTTTAAATCATTTAAAATGAGAATGTAAGTGTGCTCACCCCATTTTTGTTTGTAAGAAAAAATCGCAATATATATCGCAGAAAAATAAAATATCGCAATGTCATTTTTTCCCAATATCGTGCAGCCCTACTCTGGGGTGAGCAAAATGTTTTTACCTAATTTTCAGGGTGCTTTCACACTAGCACTTTTGGTGCACACCCGGGGTCAATTGACGTCAGAATTCAGTTCGTTTGGATGATGTGAATGCTGTCTTCCGTACTCAGATGCGCACCCATGAACCGTACCCGAGCTTAAAAACGGTGGTCTGGGGTACACTTCATGTGAACTCTGGTACGGTTCGCTGCTCATGTGAACACAATCGTACCAAATTGCGGAAGTGAATCGCTTTTAATGACAAATTATTTGATGAAAATGTGTGTTTGTGTGTGTGTTTCACTCACTTTCCTGATGAGCGTGACTGACACGCTGCAAGCAGAGAGCTGTACATCTCATTTATGTTCGTCTTCAACGTTTTTTTGGAGCATTTTCAGTAAATTCGTAAGACTGACGCAAGTGCCGTTATGTACCGAAGCTTTATCAACCAAACGAACAGTTCAAATACCTAATACATAAAAGTGCAGAGAGTAATTTTATGCATTTGCCGCCTTCTCCTGTGCTGTCGTTACCAAGCAACGGGGTAAACAGCTGCTGGCTTGATGACGCAAGCTAACTGCGGTTCGGACTCAAAATATTATAATATGAACACAGTCTAGTGGGGGCAGGGGGAGGGGGGAGCAACCGAACTTGGGTTCGGACCAGGCAAGTGAACCAAGTGTGAAAGCACCTTCATTTTGGGTGAACTAACCCTTTAAGAAAGGATTGCACCTACTGTATGGCAGCTTTCTCTTTCCTCAGCTTACTAAACCATATCGAAAAACTGACGTCAAGACAGACTGTTCTCCTGTGCATATTCCCCTTTGGCCTTACATTATCACAAACTCCCTGTTTAATTTAGTATTGTTTTGTGTGTATTTGTGTTCATATGGCTATGTAGCTTATACTGTCATTAAAACCTGCATCATTAATACACCCTGGGTGGAACATTTAGAATGTTCAATTTCACACATTGTCAGTCAAAAATTATTGCAAGTTAAAGGGGACATCGGATGCAAAATTCACTTTGCATATAAATGTGTTGTAGCAGTGTGTGGACAAACTACCCTACAATGATAAAAATCCACTATTAAGTTTAGGGTAGTATTTAGATTTTCTGTCGTGATTGTAAAAAATGTCATTGCCAATGTATGTCATTCATGCTGCATCGAGAATTGCAACAATAACTCAATGCAATACGTTTTTTCACCTTTTCTATTTGTAAAAACACCAAGGTATGCAGATTGTGGAGATGACTTCGGATAGTAAATCTATTAATAATGTCACTGATTAAACCCACTGCCTATCACTCAATAAAATAATCACATTGCTGGGTGTTTTTGAACATTTAGATTTTGTTTTGTTTAATAATTAACATTATGTTTAGCTATTTTGACTCTCACTTCGCTTGTGAATTAGCAGAACTTGAACAGGGACATTCTAAAAATGTGGCTTAATGTACCAAGACAGTGATAAAGACAAAAATGTTAAGCATAATATACGTATATAGAAACCCAAAATGTGAACGCATTGTGTTTATTTACACTTTAAGCATTTTTCCTCTCTAATAAAGAAAATGCTTCATTAATCGAGATCTTAAAAGACCACATTCTGTGCACACCTTACCAATAAAGCATACTACTGGATGTGCAGAAAAACAAATGGGCCCAAAATTTTAACTTTCAATATCACTGTCTTAATTCATAAGAGAGGTGGTAGTGCTTCCGGGTCTTTTGTCCATTCTGTAGCTGGCAGGTCATACAGGTCGATGTTATTGATGTCCAGCAGTTTCTCTAGAAAAACGCTTTCTTTATCTCCCGATATACCCCCTTTCCTATCGTTTTCTCCTTCTCCCAAGAAACAAAGCCTTATTGCAAAAAAAAGAAAAAAAGAAAAATCATGCTGTTCTCTCCCTATATATGCCTCATTCGACTGCTCCAAGCACGTAGAAGCGTCCAGCAGCTATAGTGACAGGCCTTTTAAGCACTGCAGGAGTTTTGAAGTTGCATGTAAAAGTGAACACAAGAGATTTCATTTTCTCCCGACATCAGACCAACTAGTACACAAAAAAACAGAAGAGAGGGGCGGGGTGAGCAGTAGCTCCTTATCATTTAAAGAGACATACACCGAAATGGGTCGCTGTGAACAGCTATTTTTGACAAGGAAAAAAGGATGTTGTTTTACAAGATTTTGAGGAATTTTAACCAAAGTATGTTACAGACATTTCATGAAGAGCCTAAAGAATCATACCAACTTGTGGAAAATTAGCATCCGACGTCCCCTTTAAGAGACAAGCTGTCGTGGATTGCTTAATACACAGACACACACACACACACATCCATGTCGCTACTCTTTAAACGCTGTACATGTTAAAAAGCTCTTTGGTTTCTGTCCCTACTTAAATGGTCTAGCCAAACATACCAGGATAAACAGCATTTGTAGCAGGTTTCGCTTGTATTAAAATAAAGGCATTTATTGGGAATAACAAAACAAGTTAATAAGTTAAGTTTTAAATGTTGTACTTGCAACATTAGCTTTTGAAACCAGGAAAATAAAGACTGCTTGTCAATTTTCAACAGTAGCCAAAGGACGTTTCCATTAACTTTCCATTAAGCTTTCGGAAATAAAATTTTCAACTGTAAGTTGTTGATTTTCATCAAGTTTCATGTGTAATTAAAGTAAAACCATGTTGATCACTGCATGTAACAAATCAATATTTACATTTGTAGGTATCTGAGAGTACTTGAGTTTAACTCTGCTAAAGCCAAATGTGTTTAAAAAAACCAACAACCCGAGATTTTTATAAATACAGCAATATTTATTTGGATTATCTGAAATCAGTCTGTACAGAGTGTAACTGTGTCGGATGGAGTAAGGCATCACATTCAGATTTACTTGTGCCACTGCACTGCCGTTGGCTTTGGTACCTGGTAATGCAGATCCTCGAACTCCTCCTCGGGCTTCAGCATAGGACCAGGAATCAAAACAATCTGTTGAATCCTGATGTAAGATGGTGAGAAGCTTATAACATTCAACATTTTGTCCTTTATCCTATACACTATTATAATGAAACAATGAAACACCCTATGGCTGAATGAGCACTAATATAAAAAAAAATAGTTTTTTTTTTTTTTTATTTGATTAAAAAGTATATTCTTATTATTAGTATAAGTAAATGTATAACTAAAGAATGAGCAGGTGAGCCCAGACTTTGTACTGGAGGAGTTTGCATAGTAATGCTCAGGCAGTAGTTAGACCTGTGTACCGGTGCATGAGATGGCTCTCTCTATGTACTGTTGCCGGACCACCACCCCCGCTGAGGAATGAAGTAGCGCTTCTTTGTGCGGACCGGAAGCAGCAACGACGCGGAGCTCTGCGTGATCGTGGAGACGTTTCGAGTGTAGATTAAATGTATATTTTAATCAATTTATTTTTATGCTGCTTTTCCATTGGAAAACGTAAAAAAAAAAAAAAAAAAATTACACTGTATATTTGTGAAAGATTCCTTGTTGGAATAAAATTTTAATTCGTTTATCAGAAAAAGATGGGTTTTGATAACAAAGTAAAATATCGTGAGGTTCTAAATTAAGGACTTTGTTTATTTTTTTTTTTTGTTATGTCTATTTTAAAGTCAACCCAAAAAGAAATAGACGCGACCTCCATATGTAGGAAGTTGAAATACCTTCAACCGAAGTTTTATATTCATAAGTCAAAAGTATTTCAAAAGAAACCATCATATATTACATTTTGTAACACTGATCTTAAAATATATTTTGAAACCCTTTCTAATAAGATCACAAAATAAGCAGCTTTTAAAAACAATACAAATTCTAAAGCTTTTCAAATTTATGTAATTGCCCTAATGCAGTTTTTATTTAATTTGTATCTTTTTTTGTCATCTTATTTTTGTCTTTGTTTATATGTACGTTGTTATGTTGGTATTTCAGTTAGCCATTAAACATGAAGCACACACGGCTGAACGGATAATCACTTTACTAGTTCTCCCACTCACTCACACGCATGCGTAAAAACAGCAGGCAAAACTTAACCCCTTCGTAACCCCCGAAAACCTAATGGTAGAACACAACATTTCCCCCCCCTTTCAAAGAACAAAACTGTGCTCTCTTAAGCTGTAACCATAGGAAATTACCAAACACCTAAGCATTAAACTCTGTGATAAAGTCCTTTAGGTATGCGGGACGAGCTCTTGCTCGAATCGGCCGACTCTCAGTTACTGTTGACTGCGGCACTGCTTGGCCCTCCTGATTCCCATCAGGCAGTGGATAAAGAGGTTGAGGCCCCACAGCTGGTGGAGATTGATGCGGGACCACCCTGACAGGGGAACCTTGATGCACTCGGTCTGCCCGTGGTTGTACTGGCAGCGGTGGCGGTGGTGCAAAAACAGAGCTGTGTGTTGGCCCTCCACTAAGCTCCTTTGTTTGTGAGCACATGTGTGAGTTGAAAGGGTTTGGCACTTTCCGCAGTCTGCTAGCATTCCAGCGAGAACCATCGCTCAACAAGAATGTGGCAGGCCCTAACTGACAATCCACCTGGAGGGGTTCAGACCAAAACGATGCCATTTTATTGCTACGGTGTGGTCTCCGGACCCGAACCCAGTCTAGAACTGTTATATTACTAGGTTTGGCCTTGTGTCTTCTGTCAAAGTTGGCCTTCATTCGCTTCTGGTTTGAAGTTACAGCAGCTTTGGCTGCTGCCCAGGTGCCGTCTGAGGCTGTAGCTGACAATTCCTGTGGTCTCAGTCTGTCCAATGGCAAGTCCATCTCTCGGCCAAGCATAAGCAGAGCAGGAGAGGCCTGAGTGGTGGTGTGCTGGCTAGCTCTGTAATGCATAAGCGTTAAGTTGAGTGCTGTTTGGAATGTATACCCCTGGGCCTGGTGTGCACGAATGCCATTCTTAAGGCTTTGATTGAATCTTTCAACCCCACCATTTGCCTGGGGATGGTAGAGTGCGGCACGGAAATGCTTAATTCCTTTACTGCACAGGAAATTGGAGAAGTCTGCAGAGGTAAACTGCGGCCCATTGTCAGTAGTGATGGCACGGGCATGCCCCAGCGAGCGAACAGACTCTCCAGTATCTGAGTGATGGTCTGTGTGGTAACTGTCCCGGCTGGTATTACCTCAGGCCATTTAGAATGGAGATCATACACGACCACCAGAAAGCGCTGATGGTGGGGAACGCCATGGCCATGAATTTCCCCACAGATGTCAAGTTGAAGGTGCTCCCATGGGTGAGATGGCCATGGAACAGGCTGCAAAGGGGGTGAGACCGGTTGTCCAGTCTTTCCACTGAGTAGACATGGTTCACAATCTCTGACCAGTCCTTCAATGTCACGATCAATGCCTGGCCACCAAACCAGGTCCCGGCATCTTTGCTTAACCTTTACAATACCCAAGTGCCCCTCATGCGCCATTGATAAGACACGTGCGCGCAGGCAGCGTGGCACCACTGTACACAGGCCTCTAGAGACACACACATCGCCCCAACATGACAGTTCATTTTGTATTTTAGCAAAAGGTTTTAGCTCCTCGGGCACTCGTGCTGGCCATCCTGAGCGTATGTATGTGCGCAGTGTTGTAAGTGTGGGGTCACACTTGGACTCCCTCTGCAACTGCTCCAAGGAGACCGATTCTTGCAGAGGTGTGTGAAGCATCTGAATGAGGTCTGACTCCATGTCATAATTTCCTGGCGAGGCTGCTGGTGTGGGTGCCTCAATTGATCGAGATAGCAGATCAGCAACAACGTTGTCCCTCCCTGGCGTGAACTTGAGTTGATAGTCATACTGCCTTAGACGCTCACCCCATCTGTGCAGACGCAGGGGTTTATGACCTGAGCCAGAGGCCGACAAGAGTGTGGTCAGAGCCTGATGGTCCGTGCGGAGAGTGAAATGCCGACCATAGAGAAAGAAATGCCATCGTTCAGTTGCCCAGACACAAGCAAGGGCCTCACGTTCACCTACAGAGTAGCGCTGTTCAGTGGGTGTCAAAGCTCTGGAGGCAAATGCTATAGGTCTTTCCACTCCATGCTGCATCTGCGACAGCACTGCTCCCAGTGCCTGTGTAGAGGCATCGCAGGTGACGATAGGCTGACTATCAGGATTGAAGTGAGCTAAGACAGGAGGAGTGGTAAGCTGGGACTTTAGTGTTCTGACGGCCTCGGAGCATGCACTAGTCCAGTTCCATGGCTCTTCTTTCTTTAGTAACTGGCGAAGGGGTGCCGTGGTTTGGGAGTACTGAGGCAAGAAACGAAGGTAATAGGCCGTCATGCCAAGAAATGAGGCCACCTGTGAGGAAGAGGTGGGCTCTGGGATTCTGTGTATCGCCTCAATATTTGACTGAAGAGGGGCGATGCCCCTAGACGTGAGGCGGTACCCAACAAAGTCTATGGCTGAGGCTGCAAAAGTGCATTTCTCTCCATTTAATGTAAGGTTATGTGCCATGAGAGCACTGGCCACCCTGCTGAGACGGTCGTTATGGGTCTGGACATCTGGCGCATGGACTACTATATCATCCAGGAATACTCCAACTCCGGGAATTCCAGCCAAAATGGTGGTCATTACCTTTTGAAAGCAGCTGGGGGCGGAGCTTAGGCCAAACGGCATACGAGTATATCGAAATACCCCAGCGTGTGTGACGAATGCTGTGAGATCTCTGCTAGAAGGGTGAAGTGGCACCTGCAGATAACCTTGGCGCAGGTCCAGTTTTGAGAAGACTGTTGAACCATAGAAGTAAGCAGTGAGCTCCTCAGCTGTGGGTAAGGGGTACTTATCTGGGATAACCGCCTTATTTACAGAGCGCAGGTCGACACATACTCGTATTCCTCCTGATTTTTTTTTTGCAATGACCAGGTTAGAAATCCAGGGAGATGCATTGACCGGCTCAATAATTCCCATGTCCAGTATCATTTGAAGCTCCGCAGTAACTTCATCCCGCAGGGCTAGGGGAATTCTGCGCAGGGGCTGTATGACCGGCGGCACAACAGGGTCAACCAAAGGCCTATGGGTGAATGTTGTAAGGCAGCCCAGTCCGTCGAACAGTGATGGCCATCTCTGTTGCCAGGTGGAGGTGACATGGTGGATATCAGAGCCCTTTTCATCTCGAAGTGTGAATCCCAAGCTTGTAAATAGATCAAGTCCAAGAAGGTTGGCTCCCCGCTCAGTAATGTAGAAGGGAAATGATGGCAGATGTTTAGAGCCATAACGTACTGAGACCCGTAGAACGCCGAGCATCACAATCTTAGAGCTGTCATAACCACAGAGGGAAGTGCAGGGTTGTTGTAATGGCAGATGTGAGAAAAACTTGTGATACGTACTGGCATTAAGCAACGATGCCGCTGCTCCCGTATCCATCAGGAGTGGAAGGCTTACCTCCTCCAGCAGCACAGTACACGTCCTAAAAGCTACCTGGCCAGATGATACATGCCTTATCTCAGTGTAGTCGTTACGGACAGGTGAGAGTCTCCTCCGTGCTGCTTGTGTAGCAGGAGCTGACCGGCAAACTTTGGCAAAGTGATTTTTTTTAAGACACTTCCTGCATGTCTGTCCACGTGCAGGGCAATTTTGGGCTTTTGAATTGTGCAAACTGGAGCCACAGTTGCCACAGAAGCTCAAACTGCGTTGGTTTCTCTGTAATTGTGCAAGCTGCACTGGAAAACCTTCATTGCTATCTGCAGTCTTTTCTGTGGGTAAATGGCAGTGGCCTGAATGGCAGGAAGATCGCAACTGTTGCGTGGAAACGTCCACAGGGAGGCGCGCGTCAGCAAGTAGTGTTGAGCATTCCAGAGCAGCCTCCACTTGCTGTGCAATTACAACTGCTTGGTTTAGTGTTAATTCGTCAGGTTCTAATAACAGTTTTTCTCGAGTCTTGTCACATAGTATGCCTTCAATAAACTGATCACGAACAATCTGATCTTGAAGTGTCCCATAATTGCATGAGCGCGCCATGTCACGCAGATTAGTCACGTAATCTTGCACGGACTCACCCGGTCGCTGAAGACGCTTGCGTAGTTTATATCGGCGGAGTATGACTCGCTGTTGGCCCGTGAAGTGGCGTGCGAGAAGAGCAACCGCTTCCTCATACGTCTCAGCTTCGCCGAGCGCGCGATATATTCTCTGTCCCTCCGCCCCGAGGCAGTGACGAAGCAGAGCGATTTTCCTCCGATCTGGTATGTCAACATAGTCCATGGCCTCGAGGTACACCGTGAAGCCATCGATCCAGCTCGCCCATGGAATAGGCGGTTCACCAGGCACGGGAAGAAAAGGGGCCGGCGGTGGTAAGCTAAACTCAGCCATCTTCGTCGCCAATGTTATGTTGGTATTTCAGTTAGCCATTAAACATGAAGCACACACGGCTGAACGGATAATCACTTTACTAGTTCTCCCACTCACTCACACGCATGCGTAAAAACAGCAGGCAAAACTTAACCCCTTCGTAACCCCCGAAAACCTAATGGTAGAACACAACATACGTTTGTATTCAATTGTAATTTTTGTTGTTGCTGCAGTTATTTTGCATGCTTTGAGATGTGCAATGTTTTTCCGTTCACATTAATTCTTTGTGTGATGGAACTGAATAAAAAAAAAAAAAAAAAAAAAAAAAAAAAAAAAAAAAACATATGGAAGTCACTGACTCCTTCTTGTAAATGAAAAACAGCGACGGTTTGTGAATCTGTCATTATCGCTCTCCGGTGGAGAGGAGATGTACTACACTAACTGACCTCGAGCACCACATGATGTGTGTGTAGGAGCAGGTTTGGAACGAAACTCTGCAGCACCCCGGCCCTCCAGGAGCTGAGTCTGACACCCCTACCGTGCACCGTACAGTATCGGACCCTCTCGCGGGATCCACTCTGCATATCTGAAATGACTGACATAGAGTAACTATAGCAATGAATGGGACAAAAATATACAGTATGTCAAATTAGAAGTAGAGCACCTTAAGTGATTTGATTCTGAAACCGGGCAGATTTAAGATTTTACAATATCATTTTATACCCTCAAACAATTTACAGCTGATACAATATTTCATACCTGAGCATATCTAAAAAAAACATATTTCATAAAGGAATTAACCATTTTATATGATTTAACTATGACAATTGTAAATTGTCTTTTTAATTAGCTTTGCATATGCAAGCAATCCATTGCACAAGGTTTCTGTCTTGCATCGGATGCGATTGCCTTATTTCTATGTCATCTCCGGCAATAATGCAATAAAAATCTTGAGAAATCATATTCTGGCACTATCATTGCTGTTTGAAGTCTGCCGTTCAAATTCACTCATGCAAACCCCAGGCAGGCCGCATGTTGCAGTGAACACAAGCTCCCAACAGAAAATCTGTGCACACACAAGAAAACTTTCATCGTTACATCTGTGCTTCAGTGTCCCAAAACGGAGCACCTGTGATTCTGATAAAACCAAAGTCCTCGTCTTTCCTCCCGCTGCACATGATTTAAATCATTATTTGCATGTATATTTGTAAGTTATGTGTCTTTGAAACACTTATCAGAACAGTGTGAACCTCATGGGGTTACATGCTCATCTGTATATAGTTTAAAAAATGCACACAAATATGAAATATAAGAGCTCGAGGAGTCATACAGTACATGTACCAACCCAACAAAGCCTTCCCACAATGCAGTTGTGCCCAATGTTTCTCTTTTTCTCATCTTCTTTAATGAACATCAATCGTATTTTAAAACAAAAGCACATTTCAGGGACAGATTTAGACAGAATTTGATGATCACGAACCCTGCGTTGGGCGCATATCTGATATTCAATTCTCCTGGTTTGATGTTCAACAATGATTATATGAGCCCATTGCGTCTCGGCTTGTCAGCGAATAATCATTCCCCAATTTAAGGCCTCTGAGTTTGAAACCAGGTTGAATCATGATTTTTTTTTGGGGGGGGGCAAACTAGTCTAGATTGCTATTTTTGATTTTAACAACATTAGTTAATCATTTAATACATCTTATGAAATGTTTCTTGAACAGCCATCGGGTTCATTTCTTTTGCAGGTTCTGGAGGTATAAACCACTGGAAGTGCCGCAGAAAAGGTGACAGTGACGTACAGGAGACAAGGGCAAAGATCAGAGATAATACGCTTGTGTATATATAATCACATTTCAGATTAACTGAAGGTCTCGGAACTAATGCTCGCAGTTTACAATATACACACAGTACCATGCTTATGCGTCTTCAGTCCTAACCGTCACTAACGATGGGATTCAGAGTCTGTTCAGTCAGTAGTGCATCCCAACCTTTAAACCCCATTCTGCCCAGTCACGCCACAGAGGATTATGGGTAAAATGCATATACAGCCAAATACTAATAAAAGAGGTGGAGATCGTCATTTGTACAGAACAAAAGAAAACTTAAATTTAAAACGGAAGGATATTCAACATCATGCTTGTTTTTTTTTCTATCTGTGAATGTAAGGAAAGTGAGATGATTGTGTAATAATTCCACTGTAGGAGACTGTAAGAGAGGAGAAACCATGTGTGTACATGCATTACCAGCTCATAAAATAACATGTGTTTCAGTCACAGCTCTGCTCGAGTGCACTTGCAGAATGGGGTACTAGGGGAATCACAGTCTCACAGTTTCCTAGTCTCACTTCTCTGTACTGACTCTTGGGTAATTTTTAAGATGGAGTTGCAGTTTTGTAATCGTTTCGGTTTTCGCTGAAGATGATGCTCATTTTGGAGTGAGGGAGCAGGTCAGGGAGGGGTCAGAGTTCAGAGGTCAGACGGGGGGTGCTTTCCGCTGCAGCAGGTACTGGTGGATGTTTTCTTCGTCTCTCTTGAGCCAGGCAGCGTTCAGGAGAATGTTCTCGCAGCACTGCTGTACCGTGCGCTCGGCCGCTGGAGCGTGATGACTTTCAAAGAAACTCTGAAAACAGAAAAACCACCGACATTCTCGTTAAGAACTGCAACATGTGCTGGTTATCAGTCTCTCTTCAAACTCAGATCATCTGGATCACTGTACATTGATCATGATATATATTGTTTTTATCATTTAAAACCAAACAAACCTATTTCAGGTTTTGTTTGAAATGTTTGCTTGCATTATATTTTCAAAAAATCCTGTGAAAACTGTGATATTGTGAAATATTAATATCATTCAAAATGACATACTTGAAATTAAAATTTTTACTTGAATATAATAAAAAATGTAAATATAGCAATTTATTTTCATGATTCTGCAGTTTATTTGATGAATAGAATGTTCAAAAGAACAGCAATTATTTGAAATAGAACCAAAGTTTTTTAATCTGATAGTTCACCTTGAGTAGCTGGTACGGAAGATGATTAGGGCCACGCAATAATAAAAAAAACCAAACCATCTCAAAATTAAAGTCTTTAAATTTTGAGAAAAACTATTTATAGTTGAGAAAAAAAAAAAGTCTAAGTAAAATGTTAGGGTTAAACTCATTAAATTACAAGAAAAAATTTCGAGAAAAAAAGTCAAAATAAAATGTTGCGATTAAACTCGTTAAATAAGAGAAAAACTTGTTAAATTTCAAGAAAAAAGTCGATATAAAATATTGAGAATAAACACGTTAAATGACATGAAAAATGTTATTACATTGAGAAAAAAAAATCATTAAATTTCGACAAAAAATTTATAAATAAAATGTTGAGAATAAACTCACTGAATTTCAAGAAAAAATTTGAGAGATACTTTGATGGATAGGAAGTTCAAAAGAACAGCAATGATTTGAAATAGAACAAAAATAATCTGAGAATAAACACTGATTTCATGTTAATTTCATCTCGTTGGACAGTGTTATTCAGCGTCGGAGGTTAGACAGTAATTTACTGGGGAGTAGTGTATTTTACTTTTGCAAAACTCACTCTTCGTCCTTTTTTCATCAAATATCACATAAGAAAAGTGGAAATCCGTTGCTTAACAAGTGTTTAATAGTAATGTATTAATAAGGGGTAGGCTATAGGGAGGGCTTTGTTGTCCTAATATAGCAGCATCTATTTAATAATTTCAATAAAATTATTATAAATCAATGTTATTATTGCATCCTGTTAATTTACAACAATACTGAGGTGCAAATTGTATCTGCCACTAGAAGTATAAAAAGCATCTAATTAGCTACTATTTATTTACACTTAGCCTATTGCAAAGATCTGCTACTTTAACATAACACAAATACAATGGCTATTTACACTTAGTGTAAATACCACACATCTAAAATGCTGCCGTTGTCACTTAGTGTAAATAGTACATATAACTTTTTCCACTGTAAATAGCAACTGACGGGTGTCCTAAGTCTAGCCGCAGGCAAAATATGGCCCGCAGCTTGTCTATTGAATTGTAGGCTATTATATTTGGCCCACCACATGTTTCACAAAGTTAACACAAGGTGATACCACTAAATTTTAGCCCAGATGTATCAGTAAAACATGAGTGACAACCAGATGAAACCTCTGTGCCATTCTCAACAACATTGACGCGTCAGATGCAGTTAGAATACTTCTCAATCCACAAATTTATATTTACAATGGATTTACTGTATTAACACTAAACCTACCTAAATAATACATTATTATTCAAAAACAAGATAAGCAATTGATTAAAAATTTTCCGATGTAATATTTGATGAAGAAAAGCGAGTTTGGAAAAAGATGAACCCAGTCGATCGCATCAGTCGCTACTCCCCAACGCATTACACTCCAACCCACCCCACCGAAGACGTTAATTAATCCAACGCATCCAACGAGATTAATTAACTCCCCTGGCCTCAGAATAAATTACGAGAAAAGTTATTGAATTGGGAGAAAAAAAGTTGAGAATAAACACTTGCGTCTTGCATAACATAAACATAACTTTATTCTCGAAATTTAATGAGTTTAATCTCAACATTTTTCTCGACTTTTTTCTCAAACTGAACGACTTTTTCTCAAAATTTAATGACTTTCGAGATGGTTTTATTTTTTTATTATTGCTTGGTCCTAATCCTCTTCCATAAACTGGTCCCCATTGACTTCCATAGTTTTCCATACTATGAAAATCAATGGGGACCAGCAACTAAAGGTGAACCATGTCTTTAACATTAGAAATGTATTTATGTTCACTTTGATCAATTTAATGTATCTTTGCTCAGTAATTTATTTTAAAACCCCAACTTTTGAATGGAAATGTATATTAATTAGCCTCCCAAAAATAAAATAATTTAGAATCATTTCCTAATGAATTTTAATGACTATTTATTTGTTAACTGGTTCCACTTATTCACACACACACACACACAAATCCAATACAAATAAACAATTTGCTTATAACCTTATGGTTTTGCAAGCAAGTTCTATTCTCCCCAAGTGCGCTATCCAGTCTACATTATATTTTAGAGCAAAAAATAACTAGAAAATGTACATTACATTCACTTGTCTGTCTAAAATGATTTTGTAAGTGGCAATGCTCACCTTAACTTCAGCAGCCATTTTATCTATTGCAAACCCATCTGCTGTCAGCTGCAGTGAAGAAACAAAATGAACACACATCAAAACTGTATACATATATTCATGATTCACAATCAATAAACTCGGTCTGCTACTGTATTTCCCATCTTAATTGTGTACTGTACTTCTTTCACCTTGATGAGTCTTGATATGAGGAAGCCGCCCTGGTAACGGTTATGAAGTTCTTCCCAGTTGTCCTTAACAAATTTCCATGCAGCTTTGCGCCCCTGTTTGCTGCTTCCAGCTACGCCCCCGATTACAGACACCGTATCCTGGGGACGAACCTCCTCCTAAAAATACCACAACCACACTCAGCGTCACTGTTCACACTTCTGGAGACTTTTAATTCCCACAGACTCAGATTAGAGCTCAGAGAATGAGTGTCAGATAAGGTTTCTAGTGAGAATGCTGAGAGAGATGAAAATGGTGCTTTATCGATCTCCCGAGGCAAACTGATGCTTTGCAGCTTTAAACAAGTGTGTTTCTGGTGCTTTAAAAGTTCCCACAGTCTGTCCTCTTTTCTACAGTAAGTGTGTGGGTGTGCTTTCGTACCGACAGGGCAAAGTTAAGCACTCTCTGGATGAGGTCAGGGGCGGGAATGGCTCCCAGCACTCTCTCGATGCGGTTCTTCTCCTCCTGCATGTCTGCCTGCTTATGAAGCTGAACACAGAACACGAGAGATGCAGTTTATTCATCCGCACCTTCAAGGCTGTCGCTGTGTGATGTTCAGACACGTGCTAACTATCACCTTGAGCATGGTGTCGAGCGTTGTGCTGTCTCCGTGCTTCAGAACTGTTAGGTACACCTAGAGGAAATGCAGAAACACCTATGTTTAACAGGAACATGTCGAGCCAATACTAATAAAAACTCCAGGAACAACATTTACAAAATCAGCTGAAAAACATGTCCAGTTACACTTTATTTAATGTTATATGCACTTACTGATATAATAACAATTATCTATGCATAATTACATGCTAGTAACCCTTATTCTAACCCTAACCATATAGTAAGTACATGTAGTTAAGTAATAGTATTCAGTACTTCAATGCATAATTACACTGTAATAAGCACACCTTAAAATAAGTATAACCACATGTCCTGGCGATGCACCAAATCAAACATTGTCAGCTGAAAGCAAACCACCAAACATTTAGGACGGTTTGATAGGAACTAGATACTGTTATTCCAGCACTAGCGTCCTCACAGCTGACATGTACACCTGTTGTAGTTTATCCATGTGTAGCGCAAAATAAACAATAAGACGGCCAACACGCACCCTCTGAAAAACGCTTGGTATTTTTTAATCACCAAAACGTCAGTTGTCCAAATGTTGGTGCATCACTGGCACACTGATGCAAAAGTGTCCGTATTATAAACAGAAATGCGAGACGACTCACTGGACTCCTGAGGTCTGCGGGCAGGATCTGTTTACCCTCCACATGTTCTTTGAATCTCCGCCGGGCCTCTTCCAGAGTGGCCTTGTGCCCCGCTTTACCCAGCTTCCCCAGCACCAGACCCCGCAGCAGGGCGTCCAAATGTCCTGAACGAGAGACATGGGGAGAAGAGCAACCACGGATTACAATGATATTATACAATATAAGATATGTGTCAATGCCTCTCATGATCTGTAGCGCTTATCTTTAACATTACATCCTCACATCTTTTAATACATGCAATTTTGATGCCTATTTCAAATAGTTATATTTATATATTTAAATAAGAAATGCTTGAATGCTACATGTCATTTTTAAATGTAAAATAGATTTATTCATGGTTATTATTTACATTTATTTATTAATATTTATATTAATATTTATACGAATCATATTTATTTTGAAGTTAGTATCAAAATTGGTTTAAAAAAAAATGCACAGTGCAATATCACTGTTCCTGTTTTCTAGTAAAAAAAAAAAAAAAACTTGTATTTTGGTAATCCCAACCATATATTAAAAGCAGATTATTAAAATATATTAATATTTGGCTTGTGAAATCGCCATGGTTATGACATCACATTTACATAACCAACACCTTTCAATTTTTAATAACTTGACAGGAGCTCTGTCACTCATTGCACTCATAACCGAGCTCATTTACATAGGGAACATATAAAAACAGCCTGTTTAAATAGAAAAGGGCAAGAAACTGGTCAAATCTGTTTTAGTATAAGTGGAAAACATGCCACAAAAGTGCAGAGTATGAAACCTTTAAAGGAATAGTTCACTCAAAAAGTCAATACAGTGGAAGTCAATAGCCTCTTTAAAATAACATATGTTCCACACATTAAAAGAAAGTCAAAGAGGTTTGGAATGACATGAGCGTGACTCTTTACGGCAGAATGTTCATATGCCTTCATGAACTGTGAGTTCTGGCTCTCACCCTCTCCGCTTTTGCTGTCCCAGCCCAGCTTCATGCCGATAGGGGTGAAGAGATCTCGGATGAACTCCTGGATGTCCTCGTGGAAGTCGGTGTGTGAGAGCAGAGAGGACAGAACACCCAGATTACAGCTCAGGTCACTCCACACCGTGTAGTTCGGCTCATTCACAAAGGCTTCCATCACCTTCAACACCTCCACAGTACTGATCATACCTGCTCGAGCCTGAGGGCATTACAGACAGAGACACAGCACAACACTGTCAAAACCGGACGGATGGGAGGACAAACAGAAACCAATACTGATACTGTTGAAATTGCTTTTCTCAAGAAACATTTCAGCAACACTGAACATGACTTCCACAAGTCACTTCACTCAAGTCTTAACCATCAATCCTTGAGACTTGACTCCAGGTGGAGATCTGAGCCTCTACTCTGACTGGCAAATCAATGATTCAGACGCATGTGTAGCGTCTCACCAGAGAGAAGAGGTCATTTTGCAGACCCAGGCGGTCCACAGGCAGCAGAGTGAGGTCTCTGATACCAGGCAGCAAACTTTCCAGCATGGCTGAGCTGTACTGGATCCTGTAGAATCCCACGGTACCGGGATTAATCTGCAACATGGAAGAAGATGCACATTTTTATACGTGCACAGAAGACCGATCATCAATCTCTGCATGTCATTTCAAGCTTCATTGTTATTTACATTATAAATCGCCTTTTACGTGAAATGCATAAAACACAGCAATCTGACCTTGATCCATTGGTCAGGTGCGATGTTGGTGATGTTAACTGTGGTTTCGGGCTGGTCCAGCAGAACCTTCATCTTGGTGCAGCTCGGGTCCTCACTGGTGCAGATGCTGATGGGAACCATCCAATTAGGGCAGTTCTCATCTAGCACATAAAAACAGATATTAGGGTATAACGGAGTCAGAAAAAGACTAATAAATAAATGGTTAAAGTCAGCAGATCCAGTAGTTTAACTGCTCCTTATTTGCACGTACCATTACGTGGTCCACTGGCACAGAACTTCTTCTGAGAGATTTTCAGCACGCGGTCACTGCCATGCTGGAGGAGAAAAAATAAATATATACATAATTCAGCTCTGATTAAATCTGGCACTGCCAAGACAACAGTTGTTACTACCAGACGATCCCTGAGAAGCTCAGAGTCTATCTCAGTTAGACTTCTCAATACCCCGATGGGTTTTTCAATTATATTTGAAACTTTAGGGGAAAAAAACATCCAGAAAAAACACACACACACACACAATCCCACAGTGCCGGGTCGGATCAAAACAAAACACAAAATCAAACCATGATGTTTATGAGAATGGGTTTGTAAATGTTACCTGCTCTTGATCCACTACTATAATCGGGAAGCCCATTTGTTTGGTCCAGGAACTCATCACTGCAGCAATAGGCTTCCCACTTGCTTGCTCCAAACACTCCCAAAGGTCCTCTGGGATAGAGAAAGAGAGACGACACCTGTTATTTCTGACTACACAACAATTAACAAAGCACAATAACACTGATGCATGATCACACACACACCCACAACACTCCAGCCACACACTATTTTGTGTCAGAATTACAATGTAACACACTATGTGATTACTACAGCTGTAATCCTTGTTGTTTGGATCAGACTGTCGCTGTATGTGGAATCATTTCCTCACAGAGACATTTTCCTACATACACTAAGCACAAGTGAAAATGTATGGTTTTATGTATGTATGTATGTATGTATGTATGTATGTATGTATGTATGTATGTATATATATATATATATATATATATATATATAGTTTTTTTTTTTCTTACAATTGTGCTGAGTTCCAGGATGTGTTCTCAATTATAAAGTTTACAAGTATAATTTCTAACAATGTATTAAAATGATTTAGGTTGCAAAAAACAAACTAATATGAAATGCAGATGAAGATGTTTAAACTGATCTGAGCAACTTAATAGAGTTTTCTTCATGTCAAATAAAGTCTAAGCCTATAACTTACAGACTTCAAAATCTATTTTATTCAGATCTAATGTTGCGATGAAATGAAAGTGGTGACCTATGTTTTCTAATGCACATCTGAGTGTAACAGATCGTTGGAAAAAAATGTAGGATGGTGACTTGGGTATATGTATTACATCAAACAACTCAGACTTGTTTGTTATTTAATTTAAAATAGAAACTATAAGATATGTAAAAACTGTAAACAAATAATTGTGAAGAGGCAGTGATGTGTATAATCATAATAAGCCTAAACACTAATATAAAAATATTGGGTTTACAAGGACATTAGGCTGTTTAATCACCAAGATGAAAATTATTAGAGGGTCAAAGCTTAATCTACACAAAGACTGTCATGTTGACTTACCTGTAGATGCATTTTTGTGCTGAAATTTCAAAAGGTAAGCATTCATTCCCTTTCTAAAATCCTAAAAGAAAGATAATTTTAATCAGAAATGATTCAAAACCAGAACTGTAAATGAATCTATAAGTCAGTATTAAGAAGGGCTGGTCGTCTTATCAGATTCCTCACAGACTCTTGCTGAACAGACAGATGTGCAAGCTCCTGTCTGACAGATTTACACTGTGAATGTCTCTCAGCAGCCGGCTGAACGCGACCCCTCACCTCATCGCCGATGTAGTTATGCAGCATGCGGATGACAGAGGCCCCTTTGCTGTAGGATATGGCATCAAATATTTCATCCACTTCTGAAGGGTGTCCGACATCAACCTGCGATTTAAAACACACGAGCTCTGAAACATGACTCCGGTCAATATTTCATCAGGCTAAATCTGGGTCTGCAATTTAAATGCTGTAAGTGATGAGGCTGGGTAAACAAACAGACTGACAAAAAAAGTGCACATCAAAACTTCTTGCTCTCTTGGTAATGAGAGAGATGCACTCATCTGGTGCAGACCTCGATAGGGTGGCTGTTATCTAACGCATCCAGGTCCAGAGCTCTAGTGTAGTCCGCAGATACAAACTGGGTCCAGATGTCGTATTCTGGGAAACAGTGGTCCACACAAAGATACTCGATCCAGGACGCGAAACCTTCGTTAAGCCACAAATGAGTCCACCATTCCTGCAGCAACAGACATTTTCTCAGCACCCTGAATGACATTCAAATATCACTGTGACCTACAAAAACTATATGTGGCGTACTTTCCACACAGAACATTTGGACACTCACCATGGTCACCAGGTTCCCAAACCACTGATGTGCCAGCTCGTGGCCGACCACCAGAGCGACCCACTGGCGGGACGACGCACACGAGTTCTTTGGGT
Organism: Carassius gibelio; assembly: GCF_023724105.1. NCBI lineage: Eukaryota > Metazoa > Chordata > Actinopteri > Cypriniformes > Cyprinidae > Carassius > Carassius gibelio. Next base: position 16,278,675 of record NC_068381.1, read on the forward strand.
CAATCAGCAGGGCCGTCTCCCTGTGAGGGGATGAACACAACATTCAAAAAAGCCAATTAAAACTGCATAAGAACAGAGTGCAGAACAAAATGTGGTTCATATTGTTCAGATACGGCTGGGGATTAACATGCTACCAAGACAGATCAAATATTAAGTGAGGTTCTGCTGAATGGCTGCTTTCAAAAATCAGATGGTTCTGCGTTTCCATGTTGATTTGTGAACCCTCAAGTTTCTATTAAATCATTTAATTCAAAAGTCACCTGTAAGTAACAAGGCCCCAGTTTTCCATGGCACCTATGGGACACAAGAGTACCAAAGGTTAAAACTGAATATAACCAGGTCTACGAGCCATTTGATATTTCAAGAAAATGATACTAACCAGCAGCAAAATCGGCAATAGCAATTAGATCAATTTTAGGCAATGGATAAGGAACACTGAAATAATCTTTATAGAACGGAAGGGTCTTTGTGGCAACCTGAAAAAAAGAAATAAAAATAAATTCACAAGTGAATACTTTCCGAAAAAAAGTGTTATTAACATTAAGTAAAAAAAAAATATATATATTATTAATATATATATATATATATATATATATATATATATATATATATATATATATATATATATATATATATATATGTATAGTTAGTCTTCTTATGGTATAAACATCATATTGTTAATAATATTACAAAAAATAATAAATAATTTTTTAAATATATAGAGTTCAAAAGTCTGGGATCAGTGAAGTCTGTTCTACTCATCAAGGTTGATTTAAAAATACAGTAAAACACTGGGAAATATTACATTTTAAAATAACTGTTTTCTATAATCAATGTTAATATTTTTTTGAAACAATAAATTTTTCCAGGATTTTCTGAAGAATAGAAAGTATAAAACAACATCATTTGAACAATATTAAACTTTTTACGTTCATTTTTTCAACAACAACAACAAAAAAAGAATAAATAAAATATTGTACCGACCACAAACTTTTGAATGATAGAGCATATTTCCAAATCAGATGTTTTGAAATAAAACATAAAAAAAATACATTTTACAAATATAAATTTTGTTAAACCAATCAGCTTTGATGTGGTTTTGGCGTTTGGACTACAAAGATCTAAACCAATTGACATTTGAAATGCCAAAACATGCAAACAGTCACAAACTGAGAGAGCAGTTCTCATACCTCCAGCGCAAATTTCCCTTGCTCTGCCTTTCCGACAGGTGTGTACACTCGGACCGTCACACCGTCTGATGACTGACTCTCCACAAAGTCATACTCGCCAATGACAAACGCCACCAGGTAGGTGGACATGATGGGTGTAGTGGCAAACTTCACCTCCACCAGACTCTGATCCTCTGGATATGGCTTTCGATCAATGACATTCTGCACAGAAAAAGGAAAGTCAGGTTCAATTCGCAGCTTTTTTTGGCCACAGTGTGGAAGGGGCAGGTTGAATGACATGTAAATAAACTGTGGTTGGACACTTTACATGTAAATCGATGAAACCACAAAAACAAATCACTTCCAAAGAATGCTCAAAACCAGTAGTAGAGGTTATTAAATCAATACAATGGTACACAATTCATTTTCAAAAGAGAGAAGGAATGTGACTGGTGAACATCCCATGTCAAAACTTCATGACTCAGAGAATATACATCAGCTTGGGGAGGCACAATGCCTCTGGGCCCGTGTTAGATAATGCACACGTCTGACAGTAATGTGAATCAACTCATTTAAGGACGTTTGTTTCCAGAGGCAAGCGTTTAAAAAAAAAGAAAATTGAGACGTACCATATTTGACAAGGCTATTCTGTCCTTTGGGATGATAAGGGTGATGTCAAAAGTGGCTTTGATAGCGGGTTCGTCCCAGCAAGGGAAAGCTCGACGTGCATCCGTGGCCTGGAGGTGAGAGACAGTGAGATGGGAAGAGACGATTCAGGGTTAAGCATGGGGTGCAGTGATTTAAACACGTGCAGGGATATTTGCATGGCATAAAAACACAAAGATGCACAAAAAAAAGATCCTTTCTTTCTTTCTTTTTTTATTATGGCCCAGTCAGGTCAGCCGTTTGGATTTTCCCCTGCCCTGCCAACATTTTCACTGGCTCAGTGACAAAAGAATTTGGTCTATTTTTATGCAGTGTTTTTATTTCTTATTTTTGTTTCATTCTTCATTAAATTCACAAACCATTTTGGTTGGCAGTTCTTTTAAAGAAAAAAAGAAAAGAAAATGCAACAAGCTGGAAAATATACAGCTGTTATATAACTCCACTAAAAAAAAACCACACATTTTTGCTAGTAAACATTAGGCCGAAATCCAAAACACTGCCCTGCCAACGTTTTCACTTGGCTCAGTGTTCATTTTTATTCATAACAAAGTTGTTGTTGTTTTTATTCATTACATTTTTGTAAGTTTCACAAAACATTTTGGTAAGGTTTTTCTTGAAAACAATAGAAAAAACATTATTGATTGCCCTGCTAACATTTTTACTGGCCCAGTGACAAAACATGTTATTTTATTACTTTTTAAATGTATTTTTATTTTTGCAATAATTATATATACACATGTATCATTGTTATTATTATTATTATTATCATTATTATTATATATTACTGCTATAATATAAATGTTTTGGTTATAATTTTTTGGTCCTTTTTTAGAAAATTTGCAATAGGTGATTAAATAAAACAAATAACAAGACTGATTATAAAAAGCTGCCATTTCTGTTAGTCAGCTAGATAACATTACCTTGCAGACAAATAAATCAGCAAAATGTATGGTTACATCACTGAAAACCAAACATTTAGGCTCGACAAGGCATAAAATGGACGTACAAGATCAATGCATGTACATTTTTTAGAGGTAACTCAGCACTAAACCGAAAGAACCAATTACTTTTCCATCAACCTTCTCACGCTGGCCCCGAGCCAGCAGGAACATCCTTATCATTGAGCCCTGATTAAGTTACCTTCATCTTTAAGTTAACTTTCAGCTCAAGTTAAGAGGCTAAACCTTCAGTTAATTACTCCTTCCAAATTAAAATCTATCAAGTACAAAAATAAAAAACTGGAGTGTATCTAAATGACTTGGATTAATGGATTTGTATTGTAGGCATCATAGTGGAACACATAAATATATTAAAACGGCACAATACACGTGATATCAAAGGCCAAGCAACACATTATGTAACAGGTTTAATTTGATTACAATTTTACTTCTGCATGTCTCCATTATGAGCTCCAGTAGAATAAATTGCTTGTTTTTCCTCGTTTCCAAGTATAAAAGCGTACGCTGAATGATTATGTGAATGTGAAATCGTCTTTGTCGAGAGAAACGGTCAAGATCTCAAAGGAATGAGAGGGGGGGCATGACAAATGACAGGGCTAAAGCAAACAGTGGCAGAGAAAGCCAACGAGCAAACAAATGAATGAACGGCGTCCTCTGATATGAGTTTACCTCAAACTGTGTGACGGCAGCGTAGCGGTTCTCTCCCGAAGGAGTCGTGTATTTACTCCTGTAAAAGCCTTTCATTTTGTCGTTCAGCTCTCCAACAAAGTCTATTTTCAATGATCCCGACCCTGAAAAACAAGTCGCCCATGATTAAAAAAAAAAAAAAAAGGAACATAAAACAGAAGGACAGAGAAAGGAAGGCCCATTCATCTTTTAACAGGAAGCTGTTCAAGCCACCTCAATGAGACAATAAACCCTCTATAGCAACTAATTACACAGAGATTGTTGACATGACCGCAGCAGGCTCCGTCTAGGACAGCTTTAGGAGGTCTTTACCTTTTTGCAGAATGCTGGGGAAACATAGGGTCACCTTCTCATCCTCATTCTGATAGTTAAATCCCGTCGCGTTAATTTCTAAATGGACGGGGAGAAAAATGAGCACAGTTAATCCTAGAAATAAACCAGGCTGTAAAGCATTTAATGCAGGTCGAACCAGCAATCAGGCAGAAGTCAAGCAAATACATCGACTGAATGTGGATTACGGGTGGTTTTCAGAGTTTGGCACTCACCTTCCCCCCCTTCAGGCACAAAAGAAGCAGTAATTATGTCTATATCAGCACAGTTCATCACAATCTGGTTTGTCCCTTGTGTAACCTGTCGAGAACAACGACACAGGCTTCAGTTTTAACATTCAAATGGCTCCGGTTGTTTCATGATCCCCAGCTCTCAGTGTTCGGTGTGTGGTTTCCTTTCTAGCAACACTCCATTGCCTTTAGCAAGCATTGGAAACCTTCCTTTGTTTCATACTGTATCAGATAACAGCAATAAAAGTGGAACAAGCTCACGTCACCTACACACAGCAGAGCCAATCGATGCAGGGAAATTCTTCCTGGTTTAGTAAACACTGAAAAAGCCTCGTTCTCCGACACAAAAAGAGAAATTTTATTAAGCAAGGACGCATTAAACTGAAGAAAAGTGATATTTAGGAGCATTTACAATGTTACAGATGTCGTCATATTTAAATAAATGCTATTCATTTGAACTTTCTATTCACTAAAGAATCCTGTTTTTAACATTGACTGATAACAGAAGAAATCAGCATATCAGACTGACTTCTGAAGGATCATGATTCATGTCACACTGAAGGAAATTCAGCTATACATTTACGCATGTAGTAAGCGCTTTTATCCAAAGCGACTTAACAGTGCATTCAGGCTATACATTTATTTTACCGGTACGTTTGTTACCTGGGAATTGAACCCACAACCTTTTGCGCTGCTAAAGCTGTGCTCTACCACTGTGCCACAGGATTGGAACACGAGAAACAGCTAATTTAAAATGTGAATATTTCTCAAATTTAACATTTTATGGTATATTTGCTCATATAAATGCAGACTTTGTCTCTCAGTAAGCCTTTGTGAGATCACTTCTTGTAAAAACACTACAAAAATCTTCAAAGTTTTGAAAGGTAGTGAAAGAACCCTGTGTGTTGGGATCACTACCATTTAGCCTTTTTTTTTTTTTATCTTCGCTCATATCACAGTACATAAGATTTCCCTTTTCCTGTTTTGTTGTAGGAGATCTCCAGGAGTACGAGCAGATACGACACACATGGAAAAAGAACCGCCTGAATCCTCGCGGCTTTGCTGAGGCTCAAGGGCCATCTCCTGCTGCTGCCGCCGCTGCTGCTATGAAATTCTGACGTGTGCATATTTAATCAGATTATGAATAAAAAGAACACCAGTTTGCATGGCCTCTCATGTTGCAATAGGCTGTTTAAGACTGCATTTGTTGCATAATGCTGAAGTGAAACTTGCCCGGGACGATCAATAGCTTTCAGGCTCTCCTCTCCTCATGTCCTTAAGCTAGTTTTCACAAATACATTCCAGAATCAGCCCTGTTTTAATTATTCCTCAATTGAACTATTAACACACTTCGTTTTCAGTGAATTAGATCCCAAATAATGATGCAGATTGTGTTTAGAGGTGTGATTCTGCCAAGATGAAGCTTTAGAGAGCACATGTGGCTTGTTGAAGCTGGATGTGACTTGGATGCAGTGAGTACACTCACTGGCTCTGTGACAACAGGCCGCCCCTAAGCAGTACATTTTAATGGGGTTCATAAATGTAAGCCAATGACGGTCATGATGCGCATTGTGGGGGATGTAGTTTATCTCATGCTCTAATAAATCTTGGCATCATGACAACTTCAACAGCAAGGCGACTTTCATTAGACTGGGGTACAACATGACTTAACATGTAAAGCTGTTGGTCTATAAAAAGGCTCCACAAACAATCTTATGCAGACCGGACCCATATTTCGTCACATCTGGCCCGCACTGACCTCAACGGTCTTCTGTTTACAGCATCAACCACAGTAATTTATCCAGTAGTAAATACTGCGATTGTACTGATATTACATATACATTTTATATATATATATATATATATATATATATATATATATATATATATATGATAGGTAGATACAGATATATACATGTTGCATTTAATCAGCATGAAATACGTACCAAACTAATAGTTAACCCCATACTTTAGAGGTTTTATATGTTTTATATTATAATAGTGCATTATTTTACTGTAACCTCGGGCGCTGCACTGTGATTACGGTAAGCTATAAAGTATCATGTAAACTGTCAGATGGGCTCAGAGTGACTCAGGAGCTTGTAACAGGACTGATTCGCCGACTCGAGAACGTTAACGTTACCTGAAAACTATAACCTGGGAGGCGGTTAAATTACGACATATTATGTTTGTATTTGCGTGCTTTATGACAGCAGTCCTGCAGGCTAACTTGGTTAGCGGTGTGGAGCCAGTTAGCGCGTTAGCTTGCGGGGCAACTAACTGCTTGCTTCTCTTTATTTCGAGAGGCAGACCTCAGAGGACAGCAGGTTTAAGTATTTAACCTTAAATAACCAAATTCTAACAGTCTGGAACGCGTAAATGTGAAATACGTGGTGTGTAAAACCTCTGTCTGCTTCACTAGCAGGTATTGTTAACTTAGCTTGTTAGATTAGCAGCGACAACAGTATCAGCAGTTATACAAATACAAAGTGAAAAACCAGGGTTAACCTGAACGTGGCATGACCCTGGGGCCCTAAGCAGAGGGGACAGAAGGGCTGAATGGCATGGGGCTCACATTACCTCCACGGCTGCCTCCAGTTTGCCCTCGAAGGTGAAGTCGATGAGGTCGGGCTTGAGGCGCAGCCCGTAGTTGACGGGGTAGACGTCAGTGGGCAACCGCACGAAGGGCCTCCGCTCGGGCATGCTGAATAATGTCGATACGCTGGAGAGCGAATTAAAACGGACTAGGACTCTGCTTGCTCGAAGAGACACGGGCTTCGTTACTAGAGTCGGATTGCGGGGTAGGGCTAGCCGTATGACTGACAGAGACACACGACAACTCATGAAAAACAACATGCAAGCCGTTGGAGATGTTCCTCGTTGAGCCCCGCCCCCTTTTCAGTTAGCGGTGTCCGAAATCTCTAGTCGGAGCTTTTCAGTGAATCGGTTGAACTGGCTGAACGGAGGTGAATTGAAAGAGTCGTTCACGAATCGGACTGAATCGGTTCACTGATTTTTCGATGAGTGACCTAAAATGTAAATGTAAATTTAAAAAATGTAATTTTAATTACAAAAAGTGTTCCTGTGGATCAGTGGTAGAGCATCGTTAGCAGCGCAAAAGGTTGTGGGTTTGATTCATAGACAGTAAAAGATTCCCAGGGAACACATTTTAGGTTAAAAATGATGGCCTAAATGCACTGGAAGTCGCTTTGGATAAAAGCTTCTGGTAAATGCATGAATGTTTAAAATGTAGGTGAAAAGGTCTATTTTCAATGGCATAAACGTTTTAACAGTTCACACAGAAGTTACTTTCAAACCAAACAGTTTTCTAACCCAGTGCAAAGTCTGCAAAGGGGAAATCTTTCGCCCTTCAGTGAAATTCCCAAGTTGTGAAAATTCAGAAATTGAGGTTTTGACTAATGCAGCAAAAAAGCAGGATTTGTTTTTATAGTAAAACAGCAGAAATAAAAATATTATGCTAGATCAAATATTACATTAATAAAATATATTATTCAATGTTTTAATAAATAATAAACATTTTATTACAACTTCTTAATTTAATTAATTAATTAATTACATTTATTTGTTTGTTTAGTTTTATTGTTTAGACACAAGCATGTAATATGCCACGTCATGACGCAAATTTAGCTTTATCCACTTTCGAACGGATTCTCTAAAGCGAACTGTTCAAAGGAATCGAATCTTCGAACTGAATTAAACTTCTCTCGGAGAGACAGCGACAGAACAGAAAAAGCTTCAGCTAACATATGCACTATATGTTCAATCTAAAGAGGGCGCACCATGGCCAATGTTTTAAGTTTTTTCTTTTTTAGAATATCATAAAATATTACACTGAATTTTATTTACTCAAGCTTTTGAAAGTTTTAATGAAAAAAATGAGAAAGATACATCTTTAACATACTACATCAGCTCAAAAAGACCACGTCGTTCAATGTCCACAATTCTAAAAGTAGTCTATCATTTAGTCTGAAATACTATGCACAATTTGCATTAATATAAATGTGAAGATGCCTCTTTTTACTAGTATGCTATCTATAGGTTATCTTTAGGATGATATAACTGAAACAGATCTGAGAACTACTTTTTATTTTGTGAACCTGTGTTTTCTGACATAACAGATAATAATCAGGGATGATTGTGCAGATACTGGGCCTGCCCAGTCAAGGGGCATTTAAAATGTTAAAAACAATTATTAATAAAGCTGCAAGCAGCAATTACGGGGCCAAGCAATACAGAAGCAAGCATCAGACCAACTAAAGAAATTAGTAATTGAAGCCAATTTATAATGATTAGTCAAAATGGGCTGAGAAATCATTAATACAACTAGTAATATGATTTAATGGCTTATCACATTTGATAAATAGGTGGCACTGTTGTCAAACCGATGTGGTGTGTTCTGTCAGAGTAGACAATAGCTCACACAAAGTTTGATGTCAGTGGGCCTCATTTATCCATTTAACATAGAAACGAGTGCAGATCCGTGTGCAAATCAACGTACGACAGAGTTCATGTGTAATTCATGAAACATTTGTATGCTGCCAATCTCATCGTACGAATGAATGCAAATTGATAAATGTAAAACTTTCTTGTGGAAGCAGCACTGGCCTGATAGTTTTGGGGGGCTAAGGTGACAGGGGGGCTGAAACCTACCTAAAAAGGCATGATATAGCATGTGTAATTATACTGAAACATGAATAAATATCCAGTTTAACTGATTCAGTGTGATGTCTGAGCATGTTTCCGAGATAACAACATGCCAATCCGTGGTTGGATTTCCGACACAGCCAACCATAAACCATCTTTTACACTGTCAATAAGCACTGATACTCGAACCAACCCTGCTCCAACCAGGGACTACCTTTACCAAAAAGTAGTATACTTCTAGTTTATTTTATTATACTTAAGTAAATTACTAGTATATTTTTAAGTATACTTCATGTAGCAAGTATACAAATATCAGTGTTCTAGTAGTATACTTGTAAGTGTACTGTTTCAATACTCCTTGGGACTAAATTGGCCCAATTTCTAGTATATAAAAGTATACTTTTAAGTATACTTTAAGTATAAAAGTTGCAAACTTTGAGTAAACAACTATGTTTGTAGTTTGTACTGCAATACTTAGTGAGCTTATATGTATACTGACAGTTTACTTTAAAAATTAAATACGTTGTACACTTTGAAGTATAGTCTCAGTAAACTACTAGTTTAGTAGTTTTATACTGCTTTTATAAGTATACTTATGAGTTTTCTTTAAGTGAACTTTACATCATACTTTAAGTGTACTACTATGTCCCTATTTAGGTTTTAATTTGTATATATTTTGTTTTATGAATAAATGAACATATACAGTTTAATGCTGTTTCATGTCAGATGATCATGTTAGATAACATGTGTTAGTATGTTGTTATTTTTTTCACTTGGAAATTCTGTGCAGAAGATGTGTACTAGCGCCCTCTACCGTGTAATAATGAAAACACGGAAATACTTTTTCAAATGGTACAAGTATAAGGATGATTTAAGATTTGCTAACTCATGTTCATATGTCCTCATGGGAACGTCTGTGAATTAACTGATGCTCGCGTTGAAGGGGGTTGAAAACCCCTGCTTTAGAGCCCGGTTCATTTTGGCAGACGCTGAATATGAACAGAATATCACATATCTGCCAGAGAGAGGCGCTATAGTACCAGTCATTTACACGACATAGGAGTGCCTCTTATGGTAACAAGTGCAACGCCAAAAAATGGCATTGCTGAAAAGATATCAAATTTAAAAAGTTTACAAATTTGAAAGTGAGACAATGTCTTTATCTGGAGTTGACGGAAGAGTGAAACGGTTTATTTATCATTGAATTCTTAATAATATAATTAATATATATTTTTTCTGTTAGTCCACACGCAAAAGTCTGGGTCTCGCTGTATCGCTCAGGCTGCACTGCAGTGTCTATTCACAGGCACGATCCCACTACTGATCGACACGGGGGCTTTGACCTGCTCCGTCTCCGACCTGGGCCGGTTCACCCCTCCTTAGACGACCTGGTGGTCCCGAGCTCCCCCAGGAGCACCATATCGATACCGAACTTAGTGTGGACACCTGATCAGCATAGTCCACTGCAGCCCAGAACCCCTGAACTCAAGCGATCCACCAGCCTCAGTCTCCCAGCAGCTTGGATTACAGGCGCGCGCCACTGCACCCGACGAGAGCTGCAGCATCAGCGCTGATACTCAATCTAGAGATCACTGACACCTCGAGTACAGCACAGCAGAACAATAGACTGACATTAGCCGTGGAGCAGAGAACTAATTACAGTTTAAACATCTCCAAACAAATTAGCAGAAATCGAGTTTTTCACTTTTTAATTTAAAACATTCAATCCTTTACTTCATCACATCTGAATATCATTTAGTCCATCTCACATTAATCATTTGTGATAACTTTGGATTTTTAGCCGGTTTATTACCTGTTTTATTTATCACATGCATGCATATTTATCAAATGTACACACATTAAGCTCATTCATTTTATTTTGGCAAACTTTGCTGTTTTTATTCCTAGAAGAAATAAAAGCTTATAAAAACATATTTCGTAGCTTGTCAACGTTTCTGAGATGGAAAAATGCTCTTTTTTTGTAACATGGGAAATATCGTTTTCAAAAGTTGCTGTCTATAACACCCAGATTTTTGACTGTAGAGGAAGTAACAGTACATCCGTTTAGTTGCAAATTGTAGTCTACTAGATTCTGTGTACTCTTTTTTGGTCCAATAAGTCATATCTCTGCCTTATCCGAATTTAATAGGAGAAAATTATTGGTCATCCAATCTTTTACATTTTTAACACTCTCTGTTAGCTTAGATAATTGAGAAGTTTAATCTGGTCTCGTTGATATATATATATATATAGTTGAGTATCATCAGCATAACAGTGGAAACTAATCCCGTATTTTCTAATAATTTTACCAAGGGGCAACATGTATATTGAAAATAGAAGTTTGTGTGTGTGTGTGTGTGTGTGTGTGTACACTTCGGATGGATTAAATGCAGAGCACAAATTCTGAGTATGGGTCACCATACTTGGCTGAATATCATGTCGCTTTCTCACTTTCACTTTTTCATTATAATGTTGGCAATTTTATCTAGTAGGCAGGACAAAAATGTATATTGTTGACATGGCTTTGTTAGATATATTAGACATGACACAATTAAATGTAGTTAACAGGGCATTATTTGAATTCTTATCAACTAAGAATTCTGGGACTAACTCAACCTGTCAGCCCTGAAAGATGCTATGACATTGAGGGAAGTCTCGAACTTAGTCTGTTGTGGTAAGGAGTGAAAATAAAATTTATATTTCTCCTAAATATTGTAGAAACTTAATTTTCTGTAAAGTTGCTTTGCAATGATTTGTATCGTAAAAAAGCGCTAAACAAATAATCTTGAAATGAATTTACATTTGGCTTTAGAAAATGTGCTTCTTTATGCTATATATACATTATTTTTAGGTTTTCCTTAGGATGATATAACTGAAGTAAATCAGAGAACTATTACTGAGAGGTGTAGGAATTATTTTATGAGCCTCTGTTTTATGCTGTTATAAATCTTTTTTTTAATGTGGCTAAGATACAGAATCTAGATCAGGTAATTTTGAAGGATAGTTTTATACTAACTTTAAATCTAATTGTAATAGTTTGATCTTTGTCCACATCCAGCAGGTCATGAAATATAGAGGTTGAATATGAACAGAAATATCACTTCCACAGAGAGAAGATATAGTACCAGTCATTTGTCATGAAATAGCGCATCTTCAATTAAAAACAAGTTCAAATATCGGCAAATATCATTGCTGAAAAGATAAAAAGTTTAAAACAGTTTACAAATTTGTAAAATGCTACAAAATCTGGAGTTTACAAGTAAGAGTAAAACGATTTGATTATCATTGAATTCTTAATAATATAATTAATATATATTTTTTCTGTTAGTCCACACGCAAAAGTCTGGGTCTCACTGTATCGCTCAGGCTGCACTGCAGTGTCTATTCACAGGCACGATCCCACTACTGATCGACACGGGGGCTTTGACCTGCTCCGTCTCCGACCTGGGCCGGTTCACCCCTCCTTAGACGACCTGGTGGTCCCGAGCTCCCCCAGGAGCACCATATCGATACCGAACTTAGTGTGGACACCTGATCAACATAGTCCACTGCAGCCCAGAACCCCTGAACTCAAGCGATCCACCAGCCTCAGTCTCCCAGCAGCTTGGATTACAGGCGCGCGCCACTGCACCCGACGAGAGCTGCAGCATCAGCGCTGATACTCAATCTAGAGATCACTGACACCTCGAGTGTATAATGTGCGAAAAAGCAGCGAGAATGGAATACTTGGTCTAACAAAAATATTCCAAAAAGGGTCCACATACAGGTGCATCTCAATAAATAAGAATGTTGTGGGAAAGTTTCCTTGTATTTCAGTAATTCAACTCAAACTGTGAAACTTGGTTTAAGTAAATTAGATGCACACAGACTGAAGTAGTTTAAGTCTTTGGTTCTTTTTAATTGTGATGATTTTGGCTCACATTTTACAAAATCCCACCAAATCACAATCTCAACCTCAATCTCGAGTATAATACTTCATAAAACCAATTTAAAAAATATATATTTTTATTAAACTGCTGGCTTTCTGGAAAGTATGTAAATTTTTTGTTCATGTACTCAATACTCGGAAGAGGCTCCTTTTGCTTTAATTGTTGCCTCAGTTCGGCATGGCATGGAGGTGATCAGTTTGTGGCACTGCTGGGGTGGAATGGAAGCCCAGGTTTCTTTGAGAGTGGCCTTCAGCTCATCTGCATTTTTTTTTTTTTTTTTGGTCTCTTGTTTCTCATTTTCCTCTTGACAATACCAAATAGATTATCTTTGGGGTTCAGGTGTGGTGAGTTTGCTGGCCAGTCAAGCACACCAACAGCATGGTCATTTAACCAACTTTTGGTGCTTTTGGCAGTGTGGGCAGGTGCCAAATCCTGCTGCAAAATGAAATCAGCATCTTCAAAAAGCTGGTCAGCAGAAGGAAGCATGAAGTGCTCCAAAAATTCTTAGCAAACAGGTGCAGTGACTTTGGTTTAATAAGAAGAAATGTTTCTTGAGCAACAGATCAGCATATTAGAACGATCTCTGAAGGACGATGTGACACTGAAGACTAGAGTATCTATGAAAATTCAGAGTTGCCATCACGGGAATAAATTACATTTTAGTAAATATTAAATTCTGAGTGCTTTCCAGCTAATCAAACAAGAAAAAATAAATAAAAAATAAATAAATAAATAAATGAATAAATCTAGGCAGGGCTTAATTCTATTCAATTGTTGTTTTCTTGTGAAAAGTGAATGGAAGCAGATCTGAATGTGATGGTCTTGACTGCAGCGCTGCCGCACACAGCAGAGAAAATTGAGCATGTAACAAAAAAAAAAAAAAAAAAAAAAAATATATATATATTCCCAATAAAAATCAGCGACATTCATTAAGAAAATAAATAGGTTTTGATTTCATGCTGACTAAACATATTTCTTCCAAGTTCCCATTTAAGGCTGCCTCAGAGGTTCTTATCATGGCCATCCTGTTTCCTATCTTCAGTTGTTCTGAATCGGTTTGACTTGATTGATCAATTTTCAAAGCTTTCCCCATATATTTCCTTCAGTATTTCTGCTATAATAAGGACATTTTTTATATATATAAAAAGTAACTGTTAAACAAAAAGAAACAATAATTGTTGTGGGTAAATAAAGACAAAAAATATTTAAGCATTTTAATTAAGTTATTCTAATTGTGCTCATTGTTAACAATAGTATATTCATTTGAATAATTTTAAATCATCCTCCAGTCCTCTTGGATGTATGTTGCGGCCCACGGTGGGTTTCACAGCCCAGTCCTGGAGCTTCCAGTTGAAAGAGAGTTTTGTGTCACAGCTGCTTCATAATTTCCTGATGTTGTATCACCAGAGCATGCTCCAGTCACAGCTTTTATTTCTTCTAGGAATAAAAACAGCAAAGTTTGCCAAAATAAAATGAATGAGCTTAATGTGTGTACATTTGATAAATATACATGCATATGATAAATAAAACAGGTAATAAACCGGCTAAAAATCCAAAGTTATCACAAATGATTAATGTGAGATGGACTAAATGATATTCAGATGTGATGAAGTAAAGGATTGAATGTTTTAAATTAAAAAGTGAAAAACTCGATTTCTGCTAATTTGTTTGGAGATGTTTAAACTGTAATTAGTTCTCTGCTCCACGGCTAATGTCAGTCTATTGTTCTGCTGTGCTGTACTCGAGGTGTCAGTGATCTCTAGATTGAGTATCAGCGCTGATGCTGCAGCTCTCGTCGGGTGCAGTGGCGCGCGCCTGTAATCCAAGCTGCTGGGAGACTGAGGCTGGCGGATCGCTTGAGTTCAGGGGTTCTGGGCTGCAGTGGACTATGTTAATCAGGTGTCCACACTAAGTTCGGTATCGATATGGTGCTCCTGGGGGAGCTCGGGACCACCAGGTCGTCTAAGGAGGGGTGAACCGGCCCAGGTTGGAGACGGAGCAGGTCAAAGCCCCCGTGTCGATCAGTAGTGGGATCGCGCCTGTGAATAGACACTGCAGTGCAGCCTGAGCGATACAGCGATACAGCGAGACCCAGACTTTTGCGTGTGGACTAACAGAAAAAATATATATTAATTATATTATTAAGAATTCAATGATAATCAAATCGTTTTACTCTTACTTGTAAACTCCAGATTTTGTAGCATTTTACAAATTTGTAAACTGTTTTAAACTTTTTATCTTTTCAGCAATGATATTTGAGCCGTTGCACTTGTTTTTAATTGAAGAGGCGCTCCGTATTTCATGATAAATGACTGGTAGCCTACTATATCGTCTCTCTGTGGAAGTGATATTTCTGTTCATATTCAGTGTCTTTATTTCATGACCAGCTGGAGGTGGACAAAGATTAAACTATTCAACCTCAATGTCATAGCATCGTTCAGGACTGACAAGCGTTAGTCCCAAAATTGCCCTGTCTCAGCCGACTTTGTGCAAAAGCTCCATCTGATGGTTGTCGTGATCCCAGAAGATTCTCTCATGGTTCAGAGGTTCCTGTCACTGCCTCTCCATCTCTCAGCAAAGCATCCGGAGAGAGATAGATTGATATATTAACAAAGAGGCCTACATTACAGGAGCCATATGTAGGATTGTGGCCTAAACTGGTACTGCAATCAATATAAAAATACTGTAGAGCGGTGTATCCCCTACCCCCTGACTCGAGGTTGCCAGATGGATTGAGTAGAAACGTAGGCTGCTTCACTGAGCTTCCAATGCAAGTGACGAACAGATGTACACAGTAAGTTTTTTTTTCTGTTAATTATGTTAATGCTTCATAAGAGATATTTTGATAAGTAGGTATGTATTTAAAAAAATTACTAATTGTCATTAGTTAAATATGATCGTAAAGATGTACAGTATTGTTCAAAATAATAGCAGTACAATGTGACTAACCAGAATAATCAAGGTTTTTCGTATATTTTTTTATTGCTACGTGGCAAACAAGTTACCAGTAGGTTCAGTAGATTCTCAGAAAACAAATGAGACCCAGCATTCATGATATGCACGCTCTTAAGGCTGTGCAATTGGGCAATTAGTTGAATTAGTTGAAAGGGGTGTGTTCAAAAAAATAGCAGTGTGGCATTCAATCACTGAGGTCATCAATTTTGTGAAGAAACAGGTGTGAATCAGGTGGCCCCTATTTAAGGATGAAGCCAACACTTGTTGAACATGCATTTGAAAGCTGAGGAAAATGGGTCGTTTAAGACATTGTTCAGAAGAACAGCGTACTTTGATTAAAAAGTTGATTAGAGAGGGGAAAACCTATAAAGAGGTGCAAAAAATGATAGGCTGTTCAGCTAAAATGATCTCCAATGCCTTAAAATGGAGAGCAAAACCAGAGAGACGTGGAAGAAAACGGAAGACAACCATCAAAATGGATAGAAGAATAACCAGAATGGCAAAGGCTCAGCCAATGATCACCTCCAGGATGATCAAAGACAGTCTGGAGTTACCTGTAAGTACTGTGACAGTTAGAAGACGTCTGTGTGAAGCTAATCTATTTTCAAGAATCCCCCGCAAAGTCCCTCTGTTAAAAAAAAGGCATGTGCAGAAGAGGTTACAATTTGCCAAATAACACATCAACTGGCCTAAAGAGAAATGGAGGAACATTTTGTGGACTGATGAGAGTAAAATTGTTCTTTTTGGGTCCAAGGGCCACAGGCAGTTTGTGAGACGACCCCCAAACTCTGAATTCAAGCCACAGTACACAGTGAAGACAGTGAAGCATGGAGGTGCAAGCATCATGATATGGGCATGTTTCTCCTACTATGGTGTTGGGCCTATTTATCGCATACCAGGGATCATGGATCAGTTTGCATATGTTAAAATACTTGAAGAGGTCATGTTGCCCTATGCTGAAGAGGACATGCCCTTGAAATGGTTGTTTCAACAAGACAATGACCCAAAACACACTAGTAAACGGGCAAAGTCTTGGTTCCAAACCAACAAAATTAATGTTATGGAGTGGCCAGCCCAATCTCCAGACCTTAATCCAATTGAGAACTTGTGGGGTGATATCAAAAATGCTGTTTCTGAAGCAAAACCAAGAAATGTGAATGAATTGTGGAATGTTGTTAAAGAATCATGGAGTGGAATAACAGCTGAGAGGTGCCACAAGTTGGTTGACTCCATGCCACACAGATGTCAAGCAGTTTTAAAAAACTGTGGTCAAACAACTAAATATTAGTTTAGTGATTCACAGGATTGCTAAATCCCAGAAAAAAAAAATGTTTGTACAAAATAGTTTTGAGTTTGTACAGTCAAAGGTAGACACTGCTATTTTTTTGAACACACCCCTTTCAACTAATTGCCCAATTGCACAGCCTTAAGAGCGTGCATATCATGAATGCTGGGTCTTGTTTGTTTTCTGACAATCTACTGAACCTACTGGTAATTTGTTTGCCACGTAGCAATAAAAAATATACTAAAAACCTTGATTATTCTGGTTAGTCACATTGTACTGCTATTATTTTGAACAATACTGTATGCTCGTATCTGACAGACAGAACGGTAACTGTTAGTCTAACTTGTAACGTTATTTATCTGTCATTAATGTAACTACAATACAATACAATACTACATCTCCAATACAAATTCTGGTTTTATTTCTGACTTTGTCACAACGAAAATCTGAATTATAACGAGGTCTTTTTGATTTAGTAACATTAGACATTTTTATCCGGCTGGAGTTAGGGTAGGTTACAGCAAAGCTGGCAACACAGTTCCCGAAACACTACTGACTTTGTGATTGGTAGATACGTGGAGGGAGGCGCGTCAGGCCAAAACACAAAATGACAACATCAACATCAGTTGAGGGCTGCAAGTCCACTTTTTAAATGACATTATCCTGGCCGGACTATTGTTGTCAGTGATATAAGTATTTGAAATGAACATGATTTCTTAATGTCTAGTGACACATCAGGGCCATTTTATGATTAACTGAAATAGATGTCTTACATTCAGCTTCTTTAACTAAACTAAACTAGTCTGACAGAGGGAGGGACAGCGGGGATACTGGAGATTAAAAGATGCATAATTGAAAAGGTTTTTCTTAGATTTTTTCATTAAAACAACATTTATTACATTTTGTCATAACATTTTTTGTTATAAAAGATTAAAATGTTGTTTGTCATCGAAGTTATTTGAGAGCAAAAACAAAAGTCTGGGTCTCGCTGTATCGCTCAGGCTGCACTGCAGTGTCTATTCACAGGTGCGATCCCACTACTGATCGACACGGGGGCTTTGACCTGCTCCGTCTCCGACCTGGGCCGGTTCACCCCTCCTTAGACGACCTGGTGGTCCCGAGCTCCCCCAGGAACACCATATCGATACCGAACTTAGTGTGGACACCTGATCAACATAGTCCACTGCAGCCCAGAACCCCTGAACTCAAGCGATCCGCCAGCCTCAGTCTCCCAGCAGCTTGGATTACAGGCGCGCGCCACTGCACCCGACGAGAGCTGCAGCATCAGCGCTGATACTCAATCTAGTGCTCACTGACACCTCGAGTACAGCACAGCAGAACACTACACTGACATTAGCTGTGGAGCAGAGAACTTCTTAGAGTTTATACATCTCAAAACAAATCAGCAAAAATCTAGTTTTTCACTTTTTAAAACATTCAGTTGCAATTTTCCTTTACTTCAACACATCTGAATATCATTTAATCCATCTCAATTGTTAATACATGAATCTTTTGGGATTTTTAGCCAGTTTATTATCTGTTTTATTTATCATATGCATGTATATTTATCACATGTACACACGTTAAGCTCATTAATTTTATTGTGGCAAACTTTGCTGTTTTTATTCCTAGAAGAAATAAAAGCTGTGACTGGAACATGCTCTGGTGATACAACATCAGGAAATTATGAAGCAGCTGTGACAGAAATCTCTCTTTCAACTGGATTGGATTAACACACACACACACACACACACACACACAGACACACAAACACACACACACAAATACATCTAGCTATTATGTAACAGTTGGCATTAGTTAACCCTTTGTTAACTTTCAGACAATTTATTACCAAAACTCTCTTTCCACTGCCACTCACAATCCCTTTCTATTTCCTTTTTTCTGTTTGTCACATCCTGTGTCTCACCATGCTGATTTGAGACTGCAGCTTGATCTCAGACACTGCATACGCCGCAAATCTGAGATTCATGAACTAGAGGTTTGTACACATTCTGTGATGGTGGGCAGCAACTTTACACACGTCTGCAATCTTAAAAAGAGCCACAAACCATTTAAGCCATTTAAATCATGAGTCACTGAGCTACGGTATGTTATTTTTCTGCATTAATACCACTCCAAACTGTAAAGTCAATTAAAAAGACAAAAGTCTCACCTTCTCTTTGAACCAGCACTCCTGTTCTCTGCGGTGTTTGTCTATGATGGTCTCATAATGCCAACGGATGTCATCTAAAACCTTGTTCAGGTCTTGCTGAGGAGCAGCATCCACTTCCACACACACTTCTGTGTCTGTCAACTGACCGAGTAGTGCTGCCTCCTATAAACACACATGAGCACACAACCATTATGGCTTAGGAAATCATTGCTATCTTCATTCAAAACATACACAATAAAAAAAATATATATTCTGCTGCACACATCCTGGTGAGTTTTCTTCAATCATACCAGCTCCTCCTACAGCACAGGTCAGCATCTACAAGTTGACTTTTGCAAGGCATGTCTTATCAAGTAGGCAATGCAGGTTATCGACGTCAGCTTTAACACACTGCCGTGTCACCGCCTCATTCTCATAGCTGATTTATGGAAAATTAAGTGGGAAACAAAATCATTATATATAAACATAATTATGATGTACAATCAAATAGCTAGACCTTAATCATGTTAGAAGCCATAATTATATAATAATAAAGCTGCAAGAGATAGACCTAGATCAAATATTTCAGCTCTCACAACCTTCAAAATGGAAAGACATCTCATTAGATAAATAATCTGTGTGTTAAACAACAGTAGAATGCACTGTACTTCTATCCATCTTGTTTTCATTACTGTCAAAAATATGACTACTCTGACTAAGATCTATTGCACTGTATCTGTAAACTACTGTTAAATTTAAAACACTACTATATATATATATATATATATATATATATATATATATATATATATATATCTTCCATCGTGTCCACCATGACATCCGCATCCTCCGTCAATTCTTTATGGCCGACATGAAAAGAGCAGGTCGAGATGCGGGTCTTTTCCCCAAAAACAACTGCCGTTGACACTGCAACTGTACAACAACTTTCTTTTCTTTTCTTTTCTTGTACAAAATAATTACAGGTGCCCAGACAGAAATGTGCAACATAGGCTTATATTGTCTGGATTTCCACTGAAATATAAAGAACTATGGAACTTCAGTTCAACCAAAAATTTACTTCCCCTCATGTCAGATCAATCCTGCATGACTGACTTTCTAAAATACTCCTGAGTCTTGCCCTAGGTTTTCATGAAACACCTCCAATTGTGTCCCAAATGACGCACTATACAGGGCTACTACATTATGCTGCTAATCAATTTAGTGCGATTGAGTATCAGCGCTGATGCTGCAGCTCTCGTCGGGTGCAGTGGCGCCCGCCTGTAATCCAAGCTGCTGGGAGACTGAGGCTGGCGGATCGCTTGAGTTCAGGGGTTCTGGGCTGCAGTGGACTATGTTGATCAGGTGTCCACACTAAGTTCGGTATCGATATGGTGCTCCTGGGGGAGCTCGGGACCACCAGGTCGTCTAAGGAGGGGTGAACTGGCCCAGGTCAGAGATGAAGCAGGTCAAAGCCCCCGTGTCGATCAGTAGTGGGATCGCGCTTGTGAATAGACACTGCAGTGCAGCCTGAGCGATACAGCGAGACCCAGACTTTTGGGTTTGCTCTCAAATAACCAGTCCTGGACTGGGAAAAAAAAGAGCCCGACATGTCATCCTTTACTCACGCTTTGTCATTTCAAACCTGTTCTTTCTAGCTTTTGTGGAACATAAAAGAAGATATTTTGAAGAATGTTGGTAACCAAACAGTTTTGATCACCTTAGACTTAAAATAAATTAAAATAAAAAAATACTGAGACATTTCTCAAATTGTCTTGTTTTATGTTCCATATAAGAAAGAAAGTCATTAAAGTTATATGACGATGGACAAACAAAAACAAAAACAAAAGTCTGGTTCTCGCTGTATCGCTCAGGCTGCACTGCAGTGTCTATTCACAGGTGCGATCCCACTACTGATCGACACGGGGGCTTTGACCTGCTCCGTCTCCGACCTGGGCCGGTTCACCCCTCCTTAGACAACCTGGTGGTCCCGAGCTCCCCCAGGAGCACCATATCGATACCGAACTTAGTGTGGACACCTGATCAACATAGTCCACTGCAGGCCAGAACCCCTGAACTCAAGCGATCCGCCAGCCTCAGTCTCCCAGCAGCTTGGATTACAGGCGCGCGCCACTGCACCCGACGAGAGCTGCAGCATCAGCGCTGATACTCAATCTCACTAAATTGATTAGCATCATAACGTAGTAGCCCTGTATAGTGCGTCATTTGGGACACAATTGGAGGCGTTTCATGAAAACCTAGGACAGGATTTAGGAGTATTTTAGAAAACAAGTCAAGCAGGATTGAACTGACATTAGGAAAATTACATTTTTGTTTTTTTATATTTCTTTTCCAGTGGGAGTCCAGACAATATAGGCTTATGCTACACATTTCTATCTGGGCACCAATAATACTTTGGCAAAGAAAAGAAAAGAAACAGAATATTCAGACCTCTAAGCTAAAGACCAGTGGCTACTGAGAATTTCTCTAGAAAATAATAATAACAATAATAATAATTCATCAGTTGATTAAAAAAAAAAAAAAGAGTCTATAATTGGTCCTCGTCGTTGGGGTACAGTTGCACCCAAAGCCCACAGTGTCTATGGCAGTGGTTTTGGGGAAAAGATCAGCATCTCGACCTGCTCTTTTGGTTCAAATATTTGTCGACCATACAGAATTGACGGAGGATGCGGATGTCATGGTGGACACGGTGGAAGATTGGGCACAAGAATCATGACTGGAGCGTGTTATGGAAGGGATTATGATCACTTCCAGAGGAGCGAGAAGGCCACCGTGCAAGACCTGAATGATTAGGTAAGTTATCCTAGATAATGTGAAGTTTCTGGAGGCTGCTGATGCTACTCTGGAGGGACTGTTGCAACATGAAAATCATTGACTGCCTTCAGGAAAAGGTACAAACCAGAAGATTAGAGACAATCAAGGCAATTAAGACAATTTTAAAATGCATAGCAAAAATGATGTGAGATTCTAATAAATGTGACATTCAGATTTTTGTTCTTTACCTTACAGTGAACAAAATACAATACTATATATATATATATATATATATATATATATATATATATATAACAAAAATGTATGAAAGCAAATGCATGCACATACATATATACATATACGAATGTTAATTAGAGCAGAAGTAATCCAGCCATAAATGTTGTAAAAGTGATAGACAATGAAAAATAATAGACAGTAGTGTTTAACAGTCATTTTACAGATACAATGCTATAGAGCTTAGTCAGAGTAGTCATATTTTTGACAGGAATGAAAACATTGCTTTGATGGATAGAAGTACAGTGCATTCAGTGGATTGTACTGTTGTTTAACAACACACAGATTTTGTGTTGTTCTATTCAATAACTCTCATTATCCAAACAGAAGGGGAACTGGAGTGCTCACTGTTGAAAACAAAGGCTAGCTACAGCACTATCTAGCAGGCTACCAGAAACATATCAACCAATACAGTAGTATAGACCAAAAGTTTGGACACACCTTCTCATTCAAAGAGTTTTCTTTATTTTTCATGACTATGAAAATTGTAGATTCACACTGAAGGCATCAAAACTATGAATTAACACATGTGGAATTATATCTGGAATTATATACATAACACAAACGTGTGAAACAACTGAAAATATGTCATATTAGGTTCTTCAAAGTAGCCACCTTTTGCTTTGACTACTGCTTTGCACACTCTTGGCATTCTCTTGATGAGCTTCAAGAGGTAGTCACCTGAAATGGTCTTCCAACAGTCTTGAAGGAGTTCCCCGAGAGATGCTTAGCACTTGTTAGCACAGACGGTAGGTTCTTGCTGACGTTTAGAGAGAGATTGTTATCAGCACACCATGCTTTGAGTGCATTAACCTCATCTCTGTAGGATGTCTCATCGCCATTAGTGATGAGTCCTAGGATAGTAGAATTTTCAGCAAATTTGAGGATGATGTTGGAGCTATGCTTAGCAGAGCAGTCGTAAGTGAACAGAGAGTACAAGAGAGGACTGAGTAGACATCCCTGTGGGGCACCAGTGCTGAGTGTAAGTGAGGAGGATGTGTGATTGCCAATTCTAATCACCTGGGTTCTGCCGGTCAGGAAGTCCAGGACCCAGTTACATAACTGGATGACCATAACTGCTGATTTAGATATGTCATAAAATGGCAATAAACATGAGAAGTGCCAGTTATACTAGGTTTCAGTCATCATTTAAAATAGTAAAAAGCGATTTGAGAAAAATGGAATGAGAGCATAGAAACAGTGAAAGCAATCATCAGTCTCTCAGCAGCAAACAGACAGTTTATGTAATTAATAAACAAAGTCTTAAAGAAGTATTATTATTATTTCTCAGACAGCAATGCAGAGAAAATGTGCATTCTTCAAATTCATTGCCAAAACATAATATTCTGCTGTACTCGAGGTGTCAGTGATCTCTAGATTGAGTATTAGCGCTGATGCTGCAGCTCTCGTCGGGTGCAGTGGCGCGCGCCTGTAATCCAAGCTGCTGGGAGACTGAGGCTGGCGGATCGCTTGAGTTCAGGGGTTCTGGGCTGCAGTGGACTATGTTGATCAGGTGTCCACACTAAGTTCGGTATCGATATGGTGCTCCTGGGGGAGCTCGGGACCACCAGGTCGTCTAAGGAGGGGTGAACCGGCCCAGGTCGGAGACGGAGCAGGTCAAAGCCCCCCTGTCGATCAGTAGTGGGATCGCTCCTGTGAATAGACACTGCAGTGCAGCCTGAGCGATACAGCGAGACCCAGACTTTTGGGCTTGTTCCTGCAGATGAACTAAAAGCGAAAGAAAGAATTGCAGATTAATTATATGATTAAGATTTCAATGATAATCAAATAGTTTCGCTCTTACTTGTCAACAGATTTTGTAGCATTTTACAAATTTGTAAACTTTTTTTAAAATTTGTATCTTTTCAGCAATGATATTTGCGGCGTTGCACTTGTTTTTAATTGAAGAGGCGCTCCGTATTTCATGACAAATGACCGGTACTATATCGTCTCTCTGGAAGTGATATTTCTCTTCATATTCAGCCTCTATATTTCATGACCAGCTGGAGGTGGACAAAGATCAAACTATTACAATTAGATTAAAGTTAGTGTAAAACGATCCTTCAAAAGACTTGCCTGGTCTATATTCTGTATCTTGGCCACATATTACAAATATTTGTATCAGCGTAAAACAGAGATTCATAAAATAATGCCTACTACTCTCATAAAAAATGATCTGACTCAGTTATATCATCCTAAATATAACCTAAAAATAATTTATATATAGCATAAAGAAGTAAATTCAACTCAATTCAAATTCATTTGAATAGTGCTTTTTACGATACAAATCATTGCAAAGCAACTTTACAGAAAATTATGTTTCTACAATATTTAGTAGAAATGGAAATTTTATTTGCACTACTTACCACCACAGACTCAGTTCAAGACTTCCCTCAATGTCATAGCATCGTTCAGGACTGACAAGCGTTAGTCCCAAAATTGCCCTGTCTCAGCCGACTTTGTGCAAAAGCTCCATCTGATGGTTGTCGTGATCCCAGAAGATTCTCTCATGGTTCAGAGGTTCCTGTCACTGCCTCTCCATCTCTCAGCAAAGCATCCGGAGAGAGATAGATTGATATATTAACAAAGAGGCCTACATTAACTAAACTAAACTAGTCTGACAGAGGGAGGGACAGCGGGGATACTGGAGATTAAAAGACGAATAATTGAAAAGGTTTTTCTTTTATATTTTCATTAAAACAACATTTATTAAATTTTTGTCATAACAATTTTTGATATAAAAGATTAAAATGTTGTTTGTCATCGAAGTTATTTGAGAGCAAACCCAAAAGTCTGGGTCTCTCTGTATTGCTCAGGCTGCACTGCAGTGTCTATTCACAGGCACGATCCCACTACTGATCGACACGGGGGCTTTGACCTGCTCCGTCTCCGACCTGGGCCGGTTCACCCCTCCTTAGACGACCTGGTGGTCCCGAGCTCCCCCAGGATCACCATATCGATACCGAACTTAGTGTGGACACCTGATCAACATAGTCCACTGCAGCCCAGAACCCCTGAACTCAAGCGATCCACCAGCCTCAGTCTCCCAGCAGCTTGGATTACAGGCGCGCGCCACTGCACCCGACGAGAGCTGCAAGCAAGAATGTAACGCTATCTGACAACCAATTCGTACGTTTTTTACGAGGTGGCTAATTCGTACCAATTTGTACGACCTCACTCGTACGATTTTATACGATTTGTCTAAACCTCAGTGTTGATTTGCAGCATAGCGTAGTCCTATCAGTGAGCACTAGATTGAGTATCAGCGCTGATGCTGCAGCTCTCGTCGGGTGTAGTGGCGCGCGCCTGTAATCCAAGCTGCTGGGAGACTGAGGCTGGCGGATCGCTTGAGTTCAGGGGTTCTGGGCTGCAGTGGACTATGTTGATCAGGTGTCCACACTACGTTCGGTATCGATATGGTGCTCCTGGGGGAGCTCGGGACCACCAGGTCGTCTAAGGAGGGGTGAACCGGCCCAGGTCGGAGACGGAGCAGGTCAAAGCCCCCGTGTCGATCAGTAGTGGGATCGCGCCTGTGAATAGACACTGCAGTGCAGCCTGAGCGATACAGTGAGACCCAGACTTTTGGGTTTGCTCTCAAATAACCAATCCTGGACTGGGACAAAAAATAAATAAAAAAGAGTCCAAGAAATGTTTGAACTACAAGAACTCCTTATTAAGCTCTTAAGAAAATGGTTTTACTGACAAATTTTGATTATTTCTTTAAAAGGCAATTATATTGACAAGCCATTAGACATAAGAATAAAAACATGGAAATAACTCTTAAACACCTAATAATGTCCAGTTTTTTTACACCTATGATTGTTTGTGTGTTTTCTTATGGAAGTTTGACTGTTTATCATCCAGATTAAAAAATAAATCACCCCTGCACACAAGAAGTCAACAATATCCTATCTCAATGATTATCTGCCAGTAGCACTCTCGTCTATCATCATGAAGTGATTTGAGAACTTGTCATGACCAGCGTCAATGCCACTGTCCCACCCATACTGGACCCCTTGTCAGGGAAACAGGTCAATTTAGCTCGAAGGGAATCATTTAAGAATTTGAACAGAATCACTGTTTCACGGCTGATCACTGAGACGCCCAGCGATTCACTGAACGGGGATATTATTAATATCCAAAGTATAGTGAAAACACAATCAATTAGCACAGTCAGGGCCGTGCACAGACCTTTTGAGGGGCATGTGCTGAAACTGAAAAAGGGCACCCCCCCCCCTTTTTTTTTATATTAAGATTATTTAGTAAGCCTGCATAAAAGGAAGAAATGGTCACATCTTCATGACAAATTCAGTAACACAAAATAATAGTCTCAAAAGCTTTAGATTTATTCACGATTAATAACATCCATAATAATAATATTAGATAATATAGATAAACAGGGTTTTAAGGGCTTCTTTAAACCTAATACAACAGCAACCTTCTGTTAGCCATGTATCTGGAAAAAATTTGATACTGTGGTGGACCAGGGATGTTGGTCTCTCGAAGGTCTCTTATTCACTACACTTTCCCCTAAAATAAGCCAACAATGAAAAAATAAATAAAAATAGTGTGAAATGTACAGTTGCAGTGAAAAGCATTTCTGAAGGATCATGTGACACTGAAGAGTACTGAACTGGAGTAATGATGCTGAACATTCAGCTTTGATCACAAAAATAAATTACATTTTAAAATATTCAAATAGAAAACAGTTATTTAAAATTGTAAAAATATTACACAATATTACTGATTTTGCTGTATTTTGGATCAAATAAATGAAGGCATGAATCATGAATTACATTCTGCATGATAAAATATAAAGATTTAAGTGATCTTCTGAAATTTTTTTTTTAGTTACTACTACATTACTGTAGTAAAACCATGTTTTATAACATTTTATACAGAGAGTATACAGAGAGTATACCATAACATGATTAGGCTAAATGTTAATAAATTAAGTGTATCAGCAATCATAAATCAAAGAAGAAATTTCTTAGAAATATGTTATCTAGGTGACGAGGATCACTCGTCGCTGTGTAAGTTCCAGTATGAAACAGCGCGGGGGCGCACCTGTTATGATTTCCCGATGGTAAAAACAAATTATATGTTGTTGTATTACTTATCAATATATCGTTTTTGACCAGCGAATGTGTGCAAATGTGATTTTTTTTTTCTGTCCGTCATTAAAACGGCGACGGCGCCTGCCGCTGCCGGGATCACATTACATTTTCATCTAGTTTACAAACTAGTTTTTTTTAGCTATATAGACGGAGCGCTCAGTTTTTCCTGTGGTAAAATGCATTTGGCCAAAATCGCATTTTATAAAAGATGAAATGCTACTGTATGCACAGGCTATTTAAGTGTTGGCTATATATTGGCTATGACTAGATGGCAAATGCTAGCCCTCTCTCTCAGGCGACGTCCCACGTCTCAGTCAGTCAGTCAGACATCAAATAAATAAAATATGAGCTTTTATAGACAGTGTTTAGTAGTACTTATTCAAACAACAAGATATTTATTTACCCTTCGCAAAACTTTGTTCAGCTCAGCTGGTGTCTACTGTGCGGCTGCTGTGGAACTTCAGTCGATTCAATGAATATAGAGGGGGCGGAGTTATCAGCTTACTGACCGCTTGAGGATCCAATAAGACTTACACAAGCTTGTTTTAAGAACTTTAATTTGGTAAAACAGACAGACAGGCGTAAAGGGTGACCAATAGCATTGATAAAAAAAAAAATAAAAAAAAAAAAAATAAAAAACACCACCAAAAAAAGGGCACTTCAGAGTGTAAGGGCAAAGAGGGCATGTGCTCTGCACAGGTTGAGCCCTACCTGTGCACGTGCCTGAGCACAGTAACAAGATCGGCAGTTTAAGACATTAACTTGTAAGCACAAAACACAACATACTTCTCTTTTCAATATGAATAAGGCTTTATTAGATAAATCTAAGACATATAAACTAATCTAACACATAAACGCACGCACTCACACATTCACACAAGTTGCAAGACGATCGAAAGTTAGGGAAAGATGAGTTTAAGAGAATGGAAATATGGAATCCCAAGTTTACAGCAATACGTTAAATTGCATAGACATGAACAACCATCAACCACGTAATTAGCCCTCGCATTAAGTTCCTCAAAGAGGTTAAAATTATATTAGATACACCAGTACAAATCAGAGTCTGGAGGTAAGTACTTGCGTCTCCTGTGTAAAGAAAGTCCCCTTTGCTGTCCTTGAAAGGGGATTTTCCCGATGTGGCTGATTGGCTGGAAGTTCAGTAGTCGTGAAGTGACGTCTTGGGAAGCCCTGGTTGGGTGTTGGATGAAAATGCAGAGTTGTGTGTGGCTGGTTGAAGTTGAACTCGACGTTACAAACTTAACTCAGAACAGGAAACTCTCAAACGGAAAAGAAAAGAAGTGAAGTTTGTCGAGACTATGTTGTGTTCCTTCTCATCGTGGCTAAGTAGCAGCAGGCTTGCAGGCTGAAGCACGCTGCAACCGCGCTCAAAGAACAGTGATGACTAACAGCATGGCTATAAGCTAAAGCTAATAAGCAAAGCTAAAAGCTCAAACTAAAAGCAGACATGACTAATAGCAGAAGCATAGCTAGAGACTAAAAGCTAGAGACTAAAAGCAAGATTTTATGGTGTCCTAAGTATTTAAACTGGCCTGTTGGCCACACCTCAAATGGTGTCTTGACCAATCAGATATTGTCTTGGCTCGGGGGTATCATAAATCATATGTTATCTTACCAAGCATGTGGTCCAAATTTTCCAGCTCTTGCAGGGTCTAATTTTGGACATGATTCCTATAACACGCATATGATACATTTGACATAAAATTGATTGTCTGGGCTATCTCAAGCAAGCAGATTCCATTACATAGATACTAGACATGACTATATATCCTTAAGCTATCCCATAGTTATTAAAAGACATACACAATAAGTGATTATAACATGATAGTCAAATGTGTGGGGTACATATAAATTGATATGGAGTTAAGCAATGGAATGATATTCATTTAGAAGTCATTTTGGAGTTCATTTTGGTCCATATATATGTACAAAAGACAGTTTCTTTGTCATTCTCTTGACAAGGATTTCTGTGGAGACCAGAGGTTCAAAGCCCTTCCCCCTCAGGAATTTCAGTCTGGTTCTGCTGGGTGGGGGAAGTCAATGGAACTTTTGCAGTACTCTCATGGGTTTTCATGTGATGTCCAACATTGCATTTCAATTACGAACAACAAATTTGACAATCTCTTCGGTGAATTAAAATTGTCAATAATTGTTCTAGTGGTGTTAATGTTGAAAGCTGTTTTGTGAAAAAGTTGGTTGGTCATCTTGCTTGGGTCTTGTGGCACTAGAACTGATTTATGACTTCCTGAGGAATTCGGCTCGTGTTTCAAACACAGCCCTCTTTAATTTGTCTGGCTTGAGTCATTTCTGTTACACCCTTATAGTTTACTTAGATACAACATCATGGTCTAACATCTGGCTCAGGAGCATCTGTGAAAGGACCACGACCAGGGGCTTGGATTACGTGGGGTCCTTACATGATTATGTGTGCCCCCCACTTTTAACATCACGGAAATTCGTCCCCCGCACTTTTTCGGTCAAGTGTGTTCACATAGAGGTTTTCAAGAGCTGGTGTGAATAAATATAGATTTTAACTCAAAGAGATACGACTGTCTGCGCATGATATGATATTTTATTCGGACCCAGAAGGCGAGATGAACATCACGGAGCGCTAAACTCTCCTGCAGTGTGTGTTTCATTCATACTCGAAGCAAGAGGGAACTCTCACGCAGAAAATCATACCAGGAAACTCCTAATATGGACAAAAGCGTCCAGCTATGCTGTGTGAAAACAGTTGTTTACACAGAAAAACAGACACTTTTGGAAACACAAACACATTATTATTACAAGAAACTATTCTGCCTTATTATGTGATAAAAAAAGTGTTTGTAGTATATAAACAGATCATTATTATTTGTTATTGTCCAGCAGTTATAGATTTCTAAGCCAATTATAAGCCTTTAGAGAAAAATTGAAGTTGCTTATACACTACCAATCAAAAGTTTTTGAACAGTAAGTTTGTTAATGTTTTTTAAAGAAGTCTCTTCTGTTCACCAAGCCTGCATTTATTTGATCCAAAGTACAGCAAAACAATAACTGATTTCTATTTGAATATATTTAAAAATGTAATTTATTGAGATTTCAAAGCTGAATTTTTTGCATCATTACTCCATTCACACGATCCTTCGGAAATAATTCTACTATTCTGATTTGCTGCTAAAAAAAAAAAAATCTAAGCTTTTGAATGATATAGTAAATAATGTTGCAAAAGCTTTTTATTTCAAATAAATGTTGATCTTTGGAAAACACTCTATTCATCAAAGAATACTGAAAAATGTACTCATATGTTTTAAATATTGATAATCTGCAAATCAGCATATTAGAATGATTTCTGAAGGATGAGACACTGAAGACTGGAGTAATGATGCTGAAAATACAGCTTTGGTCACAGGAATAAATTACATTTTAAAACATATTCAAATAGAAAACTGTTATTTTAAATAGTACAATTAATTCACAATATTACTGCTTTTGCTGTGTTCTGGATCAAATCAATGCAGGCTTGGTGAGCAGAAGAGACTTCTTTAAAAACATAAAAAAATCTTACTATTCTTAAACTGTTGACTGGTAGGCAAAATAGATTACAGAACTTTTATATGGTAATGTTTTATATTATATTATAATCATTGAGTGTGCTGCAGAGAAAATGTGCATACTTCAAATTAATTGCCAAAACATAATATTCTGCTGTGCTGTACTCGAGGTGTCAGTGATCTCTAGATTGAGTATCAGCGCTGATGCTGCAGCTCTCGTCGGGTGCAGTGGCGCGCGCCTGTAATCCAAGCTGCTGGGAGACTGAGGCTGGCGGATCGCTTGAGTTCAGGGGTTCTGGGCTGCAGTGGACTATGTTGATCAGGTGTCCACACTAAGTTCGGTATCGATATGGTGCTCCTGGGGGAGCTCGGGACCACCAGGTCGTCTAAGGAGGGGTGAACCGGCACAAGTCGGAGACGGAGCAGGTCAAAGCCCCCGTGTCGATCAGTAGTGGGATCGCTCCTGTGAATAGACACTGCAGTGCAGCCTGAGCGATACAGAGAGTCCCAGACTTTTGTGTTTGCTCTCAAATAACCAGTCCTGGACTGGGACAAAAAAAAAGTGCCCAAGACATGCCATCCTTTACTCACACTTTGTCATTTCAAACCTGTTCTTTCTAGCTTTTGTGGAACATAGAAGATATTTTGAAGAATTTTGGTAACCAAACAGTTTCAATCACCTTAGACTTAAAATAAATGAAAATAAAAAAAATACTGAGACATTTCTCAAATTATCTTGTTTTATGTTCCATATAAGAAAGAAAGTCATTAAAGTTATATGAGGCTGGACAGACAAACCCAAAAGTCTGGGTCTCTCTGTATCGCTCAGGCTGCACTGCAGTGTCTATTCACAGGAGCGATCCCACTACTGATCGACACGGGGGCTTTGACCTGCTCCGTCTCCGACCTGGGCCGGTTCATCCCTCCTTAGACGACCTGGTGGTCCCGAGCTCCCCCAGGAGCACCATATCGATACCGAACTTAGTGTGGACACCTGATCAACATAGTCCACTGCAGCCCAGAACCCCTGAACTCAAGCGATCCGCCAGCCTCAGTCTCCCAGCAGCTTGGATTACAGGCGCGCGCCACTGCACCCGACGAGAGCTGCAGCATCAGCGCTAATACTCAATCTAGAGATCACTGACACCTCGAGTACAGCACAGCAGAACACTACACTGACATTAGCTGTGGAGCAGAGAACTTCTTAGAGTTTTAACATCTTCAAAAAATTCAGCAAAAATTTAGTTTCTCACTTTTAATGTATACAATTCAGTTGCTATTTTCCTTTATTTCAACACATTTGACTATCATTTAATTCATCTCAGTTGTTAAATCATTATTAATTTGTTATAATTTTGGATTTTTAGGGGTTTATTACCTGTTTTCTTTATCATATGCATGTGTAATTAACACATGTACACACAGCTTGTTAATTTTAATGTGGAAAACTTTGCTGTTTATATTCCTAAAAGAAATAAAAGAATTAAAGGACTGAGGTGTCAGGTGTGGCACTGGCTGCAGTCCTGACAGGAACATCTGGAGCACCTGTGACTGAAACTAATGTATGTTCTGGTGATACAACATCAGGAAATTATGAAGCAGCTCTGACAGAAAACTCTCTTTAAACTGGAAGCTCCAGGACTGGGCTGTGAAACCCACCGGGGGCCCAACATACATCCAAGAGGACTGCAGGATGATTATTCAATTGAATATACTATTATTAACAATGAACACAGACATTAATAAATTTGAATTACTTAATTACAATTCTTAAATGCATTTTTTGTTGTTGTTGTTTATATCCCCACAGGAATTATTGTTTATTTTTGTTTAACAGTTTATGTACATAAATATAAAGAATAAAACAAGCAGTTTTCTCCTAATTACAGCAGAAATACAGGAGGAAATATAGTACCTTATATATGGAAACCCTTGAAAATTGCTGTGGACAATCAAGACAGACTGATTGACAACAACTGAAGATAGGAAACAGGATGGCCATGATAAGAACCTCTGAGGCAGCCTTAAATGGGAACTTTGTAGAAATATGTTTAGTCAGCATGAAATCAAAACTGACCCTATTTATTTTCTTAATGAATGTTGCTGATTTTATTGTGAATATATTTTTAATAAATGTTTAGTTTAGTTTTTGACACTTTCCATCATAACTTGTTCTTCCTGTGATATAAGATATGATCATTTTTCTCAGCTGTAATGTTTGCCCGACATTCAGATCTGCTTCCCTTCATGCTCACTTTTCATAGGAAAACCACAATAATCAATGGATTAAATTAAGCCCTGCCTACAAATATTTCTATTTTTTATTGTATTTTGTTTTTAACAGTTTAATTAGCTGGAAATAATTAAAAAATATAACACATTATATATAATGGGATAATGTACAACTTACTACTGTATATATATATATATATATATATATATATATATATATATATATATATATATATATATATATATATACAGTACAGACCAAAAGTTTGGACACACCTTCTCATTCAAATAGTTTTCTTTATTTTCATGACCATCAAGGGCTATTTGAGCAAGAAGGAGAGTGATGGGGTGCTGCGCCAGATGACCTGGCCTCCACAGTCACCGGACCTGAACCCAATCCAGATGGTTTAGGGGTGA
Organism: Carassius gibelio; assembly: GCF_023724105.1. Classification (NCBI taxonomy): domain Eukaryota; kingdom Metazoa; phylum Chordata; class Actinopteri; order Cypriniformes; family Cyprinidae; genus Carassius; species Carassius gibelio. The sequence goes on from NC_068381.1 coordinate 16,312,085, forward strand.
GCTGGACCGCAGACAGAAGGCAAAAGGGCCAACAAGTGCTAAGCATCTCTCGGGGAACTCCTTCAAGACTGTTGGAAGACCATTTCAGGTGACGACCTCTTGAAGCTCATCAAGAGAAAGCCAAGAGTGTGCAAAGCAGTAATAAAAGCAAAAGAAAAACCTACAATATGACATATTTTCAGTTGTTCCATACTTTTTTGTTATGTATATAATTCCATATATAATTCCACATGTGTTAATTCATAGTTTTGATGCCTTCAGTGTGAATCTACAATTTTCATAGTCATGAAAAAAAAGTAAACTCTTTGAATGAGAAGGTGTGTCCAAACTTTTGGTCTATACTGTATATATATCCTATAAGTCGCAAAATGTGTAAATTATCCCGTTTTCTCCATGAAATTATCAAATAATATCACCATATGCAACATATACGAGTATTACTCTCTTGATCCAAAGAGTCAGATGCAGGTGATTGAGGGAAGTCTTAACTGTGGTGGTACATTTCACATATCTGTCAGAGAGAGGAGATATACCAGTCATTTGACACGACATACAGAAACTGCTGAAAAGATAACAAGTTTAAAAAAATATTACACATTTGAATGTGAGAAGGTCGTATCTGGAGTTGACAAAGTAAGAGTGAAATGATTTGGTTATTACTGAATTCTTAATCATATAATTAATCTGAAAATCTTTCTTTTGCTGTTAGTCCACACGCAAAAGTCTGGGTCTCGCTGTATCACTCAGGCTGCACTGCAGTGTCTATTCACAGGAGCGATCCCACTACTGATCGACACGGGGGCTTTGACCTGCTCCGTCTCCAACCTGGGCCGGTTCACCCCTCCTTAGAAGACCTGGTGGTCCCGAGCTCCCCCAGGAGCACCATATCGATACCGAACTTAGTGTGGACACCTGATCAACATAGTCCACTGCAGCCCAGAACCCCTGAACTCAAGCGATCCACCAGCCTCAGTCTCCCAGCAGCTTGGATTACAGGCGCGCACCACTGCACCCGACGAGAGCTGCAGCATCAGCGCTGATACTCAATCTAGAGATCACTGACACCTCGAGTACAGCACAGCAGAACACTACACTGACATTAGCTGTGGAGCAGAGAACTTCTTAGAGTTTTAACATCTTCAAAAAATTCAGCAAAAATTTAGTTTCTCACTTTTAATGTATACAATTCAGTTGCTATTTTCCTTTATTTCAACACATTTGACTATCATTTAATTCATCTCAGTTGTTAAATCATTATTAATTTGTGGTAATTTTGGATTTTTAGGGGTTTATTACCTGTTTTCTTTATCATATGCATGTGTAATTAACACATGTACACACAGCTTGTTAATTTTAATGTGGAAAACTTTGCTGTTTATATTCCTAAAAGAAATAAAAGAATTAAAGGACTGAGGTGTCAGGTGTGGCACTGGCTGCAGTCCTGACAGGAACATCTGGAGCACCTGTGACTGAAACTAATGTATGTTCTGGTGATACAACATCAGGAAATTATGAAGCAGCTCTGACAGAAAACTCTCTTTAAACTGGAAGCTCCAGGACTGGGCTGTGAAACCCACCGGGGGCCCAACATACATCCAAGAGGACTGCAGGATGATTATTCAATTGAATATACTATTATTAACAATGAACACAGACATTAATAAATTTGAATTACTTAATTACAATTCTTAAATGCATTTTTTGTTGTTGTTGTTTATATCCCCACAGGAATTATTGTTTATTTTTGTTTAACAGTTTATGTACATAAATATAAAGAATAAAACAAGCAGTTTTCTCCTAATTACAGCAGAAATACAGGAGGAAATATAGTACCTTATATATGGAAACCCTTGAAAATTGCTGTGGACAATCAAGACAGACTGATTGACAACAACTGAAGATAGGAAACAGGATGGCCATGATAAGAACCTCTGAGGCAGCCTTAAATGGGAACTTTGTAGAAATATGTTTAGTCAGCATGAAATCAAAACTGACCCTATTTATTTTCTTAATGAATGTTGCTGATTTTATTGTGAATATATTTTTAATAAATGTTTAGTTTAGTTTTTGACACTTTCCATCATAACTTGTTCTTCCTGTGATATAAGATATGATCATTTTTCTCAGCTGTAATGTTTGCCCGACATTCAGATCTGCTTCCCTTCATGCTCACTTTTCATAGGAAAACCACAACAATCAATGGATTAAATTAAGCCCTGCCTACAAATATTTCTATTTTTTATTGTATTTTGTTTTTAACAGTTTAATTAGCTGGAAATAATTAAAAAATATAACACATTATATATAATGGGATAATGTACAACTTACTACTGTATATATATATATATATATATATATATATATATATATATATATATATATATATATATATATATATATATATATATATATATATACAGTACAGACCAAAAGTTTGGACACACCTTCTCATTCAAATAGTTTTCTTTATTTTCATGACCATCAAGGGCTATTTGAGCAAGAAGGAGAGTGATGGGGTGCTGCACCAGATGACCTGGCCTCCACAGTCACCGGACCTGAACCCAATCCAGATGGTTTAGGGGTGAGCTGGACCGCAGACAGAAGGCAAAAGGGCCAACAAGTGCTAAGCATCTCTCGGGGAACTCCTTCAAGACTGTTGGAAGACCATTTCAGGTGACGACCTCTTGAAGCTCATCAAGAGAAAGCCAAGAGTGTGCAAAGCAGTAATAAAAGCAAAAGAAAAACCTACAATATGACATATTTTCAGTTGTTCCATACTTTTTTGTTATGTATATAATTCCATATATAATTCCACATGTGTTAATTCATAGTTTTGATGCCTTCAGTGTGAATCTACAATTTTCATAGTCATGAAAAAAAAGTAAACTCTTTGAATGAGAAGGTGTGTCCAAACTTTTGGTCTATACTGTATATATATCCTATAAGTCGCAAAATGTGTAAATTATCCCGTTTTCTCCATGAAATTATCAAATAATATCACCATATGCAACATATACGAGTATTACTCTCTTGATCCAAAGAGTCAGATGCAGGTGATTGAGGGAAGTCTTAACTGTGGTGGTACATTTCACATATCTGTCAGAGAGAGGAGATATACCAGTCATTTGACACGACATACAGAAACTGCTGAAAAGATAACAAGTTTAAAAAAATATTACACATTTGAATGTGAGAAGGTCGTATCTGGAGTTGACAAAGTAAGAGTGAAATGATTTGGTTATTACTGAATTCTTAATCATATAATTAATCTGAAAATCTTTCTTTTGCTGTTAGTCCACACGCAAAAGTCTGGGTCTCGCTGTATCACTCAGGCTGCACTGCAGTGTCTATTCACAGGAGCGATCCCACTACTGATCGACACGGGGGCTTTGACCTGCTCCGTCTCCAACCTGGGCCGGTTCACCCCTCCTTAGAAGACCTGGTGGTCCCGAGCTCCCCCAGGAGCACCATATCGATACCGAACTTAGTGTGGACACCTGATCAACATAGTCCACTGCAGCCCAGAACCCCTGAACTCAAGCGATCCACCAGCCTCAGTCTCCCAGCAGCTTGGATTACAGGCGCGCGCCACTGCACCCGACGAGAGCTGCAGCATCAGCGCTGATACTCAATCTCACTAAATTGATTAGCAGCATAACGTAGTATTCCTGTATGGTACACAAGTGGAGGAGTTTCATGAAAACCTAGGGCAGGATTTAGGAGTATTTTAGAAAGTAAATCATGCAGGATTGAACTGACATGAGGGAAAGTACATTTTTGGTTGAACTGAAGTTTTTTATATTTCTTTTCCAGTGGAAGTCCAGACAATATAGGCCTATATTATACATTTCTATCTGGGCACCAATAATACTTTGGAAAAGAAAAGAAAAGAAAAGAAAAGAAAAGAAAAGAAAAGAAAAGAAAAGAAAAGAAAAGAAAAGAAAAGAAAAGAAACAGAATATTCAGACCTCTAGCTAAAGACCAGTGGCTACTGAGAATTTCTCTAGAAAATGATAATAACAATAATAATAATTCATCAGTTGATTTAAAAAAAAGTCCATAATTGGTTTTCATGTCGACCATACAGAATTGACGGAGGATGCGGATGTCATGGTGGACACGGTGGAAGATTGGGCACAAGAATCATGACTGGAGCGTGTTATGGAAGGGATTATGATCACTTCCAGAGGAGCGAGAAGGCCACCGTGCAAGAGCTGAATGACCGGCTGATATCCTACCTAGATAAGGTGAAGTTTCTGGAGGATGCTGATGCTACTCTGGAGGGACTGTTATACCTGAAAATCATTGACTGCCTTCAAGAAAAGGTACAAAACAGAAGATTAGAGACAATCAAGGCAATTAAGACAATTTTAAAATGCATAGCAAAAATGATGTGAGATTCTAATAAATGTGACATTCAGATTTTTGTTCTTTACCTTACAGTGAACAAAATACAATACTATATATATATAGCTAGATTGAGTATCAGCGCTGATGCTGCAGCTCTCGTCGGGTGCAGTGGCGCGCGCCTGTAATCCAAGCTGCTGGGAGACTGAGGCTGGCGGATCGCTTGAGTTCAGGGGTTCTGGGCTGCAGTGGACTATGTTGATCAGGTGTCCACACTAAGTTCGGTATCGATATGGTGCTCCTGGGGGAGCTCGGGACCACCAGGTTGTCTAAGGAGGGGTGAACCGGCCCAGATCGGAGACGGAGCAGGTCAAAGCCCCCGTGTCGATCAGTAGTGGGATCGCACCTGTGAATAGACACTGCAATGCAGCCTGAGTGATACAGCAAGACCCAGACTTTTGTTTTTGCTCTCAAATAACTTCCATAACAAACAACGTTTTAATCTTTTATAACAAAAATTATGACAAAATGTAATAAATGTTGTTTTAATGAAAAAATCAAAGAAAAACCTTTTCAATTATACATCTTTTAATCTCCAGTATCCCCGCTGTCCCTCCCTCTGTCAGACTAGTTTAGTTTAGTTTAAAGAAGCTGAATGTAAGAAATCTATTTCAGTTAATCATAAAATGGCCCTGATGTGTCACTAGACATTAAGAAATCATGTTCATTTCAAATACTTATATCACTGACAACAGTAGTCCGGCCAGGATATTGTCATTTAAAAAGTGGACTTGCAGCCCTCAACTGATGTTGATGTTGTCATTTTGTGTTTTGGCCTGACGCGCCTCCCTCCACCTATCTACCAATCACAAAGTCAGTAGTGTTTCGGGGTACGTGTTGCCAGCTTTGCTGTAACCTACCCTAACTCCAGTCGGATAAAAATGTCTAATGTTACTAAATCAAAAAGACCTCGTTATAATTCAGAAATTTGTTGTGACAAAGTCCGAAATAAAACCAGAATTTGTATTGGAGATGCTTTTGAAAGATGGAGACGGCTGAAAACGGAGAAGAATTTGAACACAGACGCCAACGTTGCTACTTTTCTCCTGGACAGGTAAGATTCATCTATGCTTGGCTAACTTGTTCTTGATGTTAATGGACATTTCATATATTCATGACAGTCGAACAAAGTTATGCATGTTTGTGCAAAGGAAAATAACGTTAGCTCACATGGACGTATGCTAACATTAGCAATGCATTACAGGAGCCCATTTCTCTGTCATCATGCTGAGACGCTGAGGAAAACAACATGACATAGGCTTGTGCTTGTACTTACATTAATGACAGATAAATAACGTTACAAGTTAGACTAACAGTTACCGTTCTGTCTGTCACATACGAACATACATCTTTACGATTATAGTGTCACATACGAGCATAAATCTTTACGATCATATTTAACTAATGACAATTAGTAAATTTTTTAAATACATAATTACTTATCAAAATATCTCTCATGAAGCATAAACATAATTAACAGAAAAAAAGCTTACTGTGTACATCTGTTCGTCACTTGCATTGGAAGCTCAGTGAAGCAGCCTACGTTTCTACTGAATCCATCTGGCAACCTCGAAACAGGGGGTAGGGGATACACCACTCTACAGTATTTTTATAGTGAGTGCAGTACCAGTTTAGGCCACAATCCTACATACGGCTCCTTTAATGTAGGCCTCTTTGTTAATATATCAATCTATCTCTCTCCGGATGCTTTGCTGAGAGATGGAGAGGCAGTGACAGGAACCTCTGAACCAGGAGAGGATCTTCTGGGATCACGACAACCATCAGATGGAGTTTTGCACAAAGTCGGCTGAGACAGGGCAATTTTGGGACTAACGCTTGTCAGTCCTGAACGATGCTATGACATTGAGGTTGAATAGTTTGATCTTTGTCCACCTCCAGCTGGTCATGAAATAAAGACGCTGAATATGAACAGAAATATCACTTCCACAGAGAGACGATATAGTAGGCTACCAATCATTTGTCATGAAATACGGAGCGCCTCTTCAATTAAAAACAAGTGCAACGCCGCAAATATCATTGCTGAAAAGATAAAAAGTTTAAAACAGTTTACAAATTTGTAAAATGATACAAAATCTTGAGTTGACAAGTAAGAGCAAAACTATTTGATTATCATTGAACTGTCCATCTGCAGGAACAAGCCCAAAAGTCTGGGTCTCTCTGTATCGCTCAGGCTGCACTGCAGTGTCTATTCACAGGAGCGATCCCACTACTGATCGACACGGGGGCTTTGGCCTGCTCGGTCTCCAAGCTGGGCCAGTTCACCCCTCCTTAGACGACCTGGTGGTCCCGAGCTCCCCCAGGAGCACCATATCGATACCGAACTTAGTGTGGACACCTGATCAACATAGTCCACTGCAGCCCAGAACCCCTGAACTCAAGCGATCCACCAGCCTCAGTCTCCCAGCAGCTTGGATTACAGGCGCGCACCACTGCACCCGACGAGAGCTGCAGCATCAGCGCTGATACTCAATCTAGAGATCACTGACACCTCGAGTACAGCACAGCAGAACACTACACTGACATTAGCTGTGGAGCAGAGAACTTCTTAGAGTTTTAACATCTTCAAAAAAATCTGCAAAAATGTAGTTTTTCACTTTTAATGTATACAATTCAGTTGCTATTTTCCTTTATTTCAACACATCTGACTATCATTTAATTCATCTCAGTTGTTAAATCATGATTAATTTGTGGTAATTTTGATTTTTAGGGGTTTATTACCTGTTTTATTTATCATATGCATGTGTATTTATCACATGTACACACAGCTTGTTAATTTTATTGTGGAAAACTTTGCTGTTTATATTCCTAGAAGAAATAAAAGAATTAAGGGACTGAGGTGTCAGGTGTGGCACTGGCTGCAGTCCTGACAGGAACATCTGGAGCACCTGTGACTGAAACTAATGTATGTTCTGGTGATACAACATCAGGAAATTATGAAGCAGCTCTGACAGAAAACTCTCTTTAAACTGGAAGCTCCAGGACTGGGCTGTGAAACCCACCGGGGGCCCAACATACATCCAAGAGGACTGCAGGATGATTATTCAATTGAATATACTATTATTAACAATGAACACAAACATTAATAAATTAGAATTACTTAATTACAATAAGTTGTTGTTGTTTATTTCCCCACAGGAATTATTGTTTATTTTTGTTTAACAGTTTATGTACATAAATATAAAGAATAAAACAAGCAGTTTTCTCCTAATTACAGCAGAAATACAGGAGGAAATATAGTACCTTATATATGGAAACCCTTGAAAATTGCTGTGGACAATCAAGTCAAACCGATTCAGAACAACTGAAGATAGGAAACAGGATGGCCATGATAAGAACCTCTGAGGCAGCCTTAAATGGGAACTTTGTAGAAATAAGTTAGTCAGCATGAAATAAAAACTGACCCTATTTATTTTCTTAATGAATGTTGCTGATTTTATTGTGAATATATTTTTAATAAATGTTTAGTTTAGTTTTTGACACTTTCCATCATAACTTGTTCTTCCTGTGATATAAGATATGATCATTTTTCTCAGCTGTAATGTTTGCCCGACATTCAGATCTGCTTCCCTTCATGCTCACTTTTCATAGGAAAACCACAACAATCAATGGATTAAATTAAGCCCTGCCTACAAATATTTCTATTTTTTATTGTATTTTGTTTTTACCTGTTTAATTGGCTGGAAAGAATTCAAAAATGTAACACATTATATATAATGGGATAATGTACAACTTACTACTGTATATATATATATATATATATATATATATATATATATATATATACACACAGTACAGACCAAAAGTTTGGACACACCTTCTCATTCAAATAGTTTTCTTTATTTTCATAACCATCGAGGGCTATTTGAGCAAGAAGGAGAGTGATGGGGTGCTGCGCCAGATGACCTGGCCTCCACAGTCACTGGACCTGAACCCATTCGAGATGGTTTAGGGGTGAGCTGGACCGCAGACAGAAGGCAAAAGGGCCAACAAGTGCTAAGCATCTCTCGGGGAACTCCTTCAAGACTGTTGGAAGACCATTTCAGGTGACGACCTCTTGAAGCTCATCAAGAGAATGCCAAGAGTGTGCAAAGCAGTAATAAAAGCAAAAGGTGGCTACTTTGAAGAACCTACAATATGACATATTTTCATTTGTTTCACACTTTTGTGTTATGTATATAATTCCCCATGTGTTAATTCATAGTTTTGATGCCTTCAGTGTGAATCTACAATTTTCATAGTCATGAAAATAAAGAAAACTCTTTGAATGAGAAGGTGTGTCCAAACTTTTGGTCTATACTGTATATATATCCTATAAGTCGCAAAATGTGTAAATTATCCCGTTTTCTCCATGAAATTATCAAATAATATCACCATATGCAACATATACGAGTATTACTCTCTTGATCCAAAGAGTCAGATGCAGGTGATTGAGGGAAGTCTTAACTGTGGTGGTACATTTCACATATCTGTCAGAGAGAGGAGATATACCAGTCATTTGACACGACATACAGAAACTGCTGAAAAGATAAGTTTAAAAAAATATTACACATTTGAATGTGAGAAGGTCGTATCTGGAGTTGACAAAGTAAGAGTGAAATGATTTGGTTATCACTGAATTCTTAATCATATAATTAATCTGAAAATCTTTCTTTTTCTGTTAGTCCACACGCAAAAGTCTGGGTCTCACTGTATCACTCAGGCTGCACTGCAGTGTCTATTCACAGGAGCGATCCCACTACTGATCGACACGGGGGCTTTGACCTGCTCCGTCTCCGACCTGGGCCGGTTCACCCCTCCTTAGACGACCTGGTGGTCCCGAGCTCCCCCAGGAGCACCATATCCATACCGAACTTAGTGTGGACACCTGATCAGCATAGTCCACTGCAGCCCAGAACCCCTGAACTCAAGCGATCCACCAGCCTCAGTCTCCCAGCAGCTTGGATTACAGGCGCGCGCCACTGCACCCGACGAGAGCTGCAGCATCAGCGCTGATACTCAATCTCACTAAATTGATTAGCAGCATAACGTAGTATTCCTGTATAGTACACAAGTGGAGGAGTTTCATGAAAACCTAGGGCAGGATTTAGGAGTATTTTAGAAAGTAAATCATGCAGGATTGAACTGACATGAGGGAAAGTACATTTTTGGTTGAACTGAAGTTTTTTATATTTCTTTTCCAGTGGAAGTCCAGACAATATAGGCCTATATTATACATTTCTATCTGGGCACCAATAATACTTTGGAAAAGAAAAGAAAAGAAAAGAAAAGAAAAGAAAAGAAAAGAAAAGAAAAGAAACAGAATATTCAGACCTCTAGCTAAAGACCAGTGGCTACTGAGAATTTCTCTAGAAAACGATAATAACAATAATAATAATTCATCAGTTGATTTAAAAAAAAGTCCATAATTGGTTTTCATGTCGACCATACAGAATTGACGGAGGATGCGGATGTCATGGTGGACACGGTGGAAGATTGGGCACAAGAATCATGACTGGAGCGTGTTATGGAAGGGATTATGATCACTTCCAGAGGAGCGAGAAGGCCACCGTGCAAGAGCTGAATGACCGGCTGATATCCTACCTAGATAAGGTGAAGTTTCTGGAGGATGCTGATGCTACTCTGGAGGGACTGTTCAGGTCAAAGCCCCCGTGTCGATCAGTAGTGGGATCACATCTGGGAATAGACAATGCAATGCAGCCTGAGTGATACAGCAAGACCCAGACTTTTGTTTTTGCTCTCAAATAACTTCCATGACAAACAACGTTTTAATCTTTTATAACAAAAATTGTTATGACAAATGTAATAAATGTTTTTTTAATGAAAAAATCTAAGAAAAACCAATTATGCATCTTTTAATCTCCAGTATCCCCGCTGTCCCTCCCTCTGTCAGACTAGTTTAGTTTAGTTTAAAGAAGCTCAATGTAAGAAATCTATTTCAGTTAATCATAAAATGGCCCTGATGTGTCACTAGACATTAAGAAATCATGTTCATTTCAAATACTTATATCACTGACAACAGTAGTCCGGCCAGGATATTGTCATTTAAAAAGTGGACTTGCAGCCCTCAACTGATGTTGATGTTGTCATTTTGTGTTTTGGCCTGACGCGCCTCCCTCCACCTATCTACCAATCACAAAGTCAGTAATGTTTCGGGATCCGTGTTGCGACCTTGGCTGTAACCTACCCTAACTCCAGTCGGATAAAAATGTCTAATGTTACTAAATCAAAAAGACCTCGTTATAATTCAGAAATTTGTTGTGACAAAGTCCGAAATAAAACCAGAATTTGTATTGGAGATGCTTTTGAAAGATGGAGACGGCTGAAAACGGAGAAGAATTTGAACACAGACGCCAACGTTGCTAATTTTCTCCTGGACAGGTAAGATTCATCTATGCTTGGCTAACTTGTACTTGATGTTAATGGACATTTCATATATTCATGACAGTCGAACAAAGTTATGCATGTTTGTGCAAAGTAAAATAACGTTAGCTCACATGGACGTATGCTAACATTAGCAATGCATTACAGGAGCCCATTTCTCTGTCATCATGCTGAGACGCTGAGGAAAACAACATGACATAGGCTTGTGCTTGTACTTACATTAATGACAGATAAATAACGTTACAAGTTAGACTAACAGTTACCGTTCTGTCTGTCAGATACGAGCATACATCTTTACGATTATAGTATCACATACGAGCATAAATCTTTACGATCATATTTAACTAATGACAATTAGTAAATTTTTTAAATACATAATTACTTATCAAAATATCTCTTATGAAGAATTAACATAATTAACAGAAAAAAACTTACTGTGTACATCTGTTCGTCACTTGCATTGGAAGCTCAGTGAAGCAGCCTACGTTTCTACTCAATCCATCTGGCAACCTCGAAACAGGGGGTAGGGGATACACCACTCTACAGTATTTTTATAGTGAGTGCAGTACCAGTTTAGGCCACAATCCTACATACGGCTCCTTTAATGTAGGCCTCTTTGTTAATATATCAATCTATCTCTCTCCGGATGCTTTGCTGAGAGATGGAGAGGCAGTGACAGGAACTTCTGAACCATGAGAGAATCTTCTGGGATCACAACGACCATCAGATGGAGTTTTGCACAAAGTCGGCTGAGACAGGGCAATTTTGGGACTAACGCTTGTCAGTCCTGAACGATGCTATGACATTGAGGTTGAATAGTTTGATCTTTGTCCACCTCCAGCTGGTCATGAAATAAAGACGCTGAATATGAACAGAAATATCACTTCCACAGAGAGACGATATAGTAGGCTACCAGTCATTTGTCATGAAATACGGAGGGCCTCTTCAATTAAAAACAAGTGCAACGCCGCAAATATCATTGCTGAAAAGATAAAAAGTTTAAAACAGTTTACAAATTTGTAAAATGCTACAAAATCTTAAGTTGACAAGTAAGAGCAAAACTATTTGATTATCATTGAACTGTCCATCTGCAGGAACAAGCCCAAAAGTCTGGGTCTCTCTGTATCGCTCAGGCTGCACTGCAGTGTCTATTCACAGGAGCGATCCCACTACTGATCGACACGGGGGCTTTGACCTGCTCCGTCTCCGACCTGGGCCGGTTCACCCCTCCTTAGACGACCTTGTGGTCCCAAGCTCCCCCAGGAGCACCATATCGATACCGAACTTAGTGTGGACACCTGATCAACATAGTCCACTGCAGCCCAGAACCCCTGAACTCAAGCGATCCGCCAGCCTCAGTCTCCCAGCAGCTTGGATTACAGGCGCGCGCCACTGCACCCGACGAGAGCTGTGAGCATCAATCTAACGCAATCTCACAAACAATTCGTACGCTTTTTACAAGGTGGCTAATTCTTACCAATTTGTATGACCTCACTCGTATGATTTTATACGATTTGTCTAAACTTCAGTGTTGATTTGCAGCATAGCGTAGTCCTAGTCAGTGAGCACTAGATTGAGTATCAGCGCTGATGCTGCAGCTCTCGTCGGGTGCAGTGGCGCGCGCCTGTAATCCAAGCTGCTGGGAGACTGAGGCTGGCGGATCGCTTGAGTTCAGGGGTTCTGGGCTGCAGTGGACTATGTTGATCAGGTGTCCACACTACGTTCGGTATCGATATGGTGCTCCTGGGGGAGCTTGGGACCACCAGGTCGTCTAACGAGGGGTGAACCGGCCCAGATCGGAAACGGAGCAGGTCAAAGCCCCCGTGTTGATCAGTAGTGGGATCGCGCCTGTGAATAGACACTGCAGTGCAGCCTGAGCAATACAGCGAGACCCAGACTTTTGGGTTTGCTATCAAATAACTTCCATAACAAACAACGTTTGTTTTTATAACAACGTATCTTTTATAACAAAAATTGTTATGACAAAATGTAATAAATGTTTTTTTAATGAAAAAATCTAAGAAAAACCAATTATGCATCTTTTAATCTCCAGTATCCCCGCTGTCCCTCCCTCTGTCAGACTAGTTTAGTTTAGTTAAAGAAGCTGAATGTAAGAAATCTATTTCAGTTAATCATAAAATGGCCCTGATGTGTCACTAGACATTAAGAAATCATGTTCATTTCAAATACTTATATCACTGTCAACAGTAGTCCGGCCAGGATATTGTCATTTAAAAAGTGGACTTGCAGCCCTCAACTGATGTTGATGTTGTCATTTTGTGTTTTGGCCTGACGCGCCTCCCTCCACCTATCTACCAATCACAAAGTCAGTAGTGTTTCGGGGTACGTGTTGCCAGCTTTGCTGTAACCTACCCTAACTCCAGCCGGATAAAAATGTCTAATGTTACTAAATCAAAAAGACCTCGTTATAATTCAGAAATTCGTTGTGACAAAATCCAAAAAAAACCCAGAATTTGTATTGGAGATGCTTTTGAAAGATGGAGACGGCTGAAAACGGAGAAGAATTTGAACACAGACGCCAACGTTGCTACTTTTCTCCTGGACAGGTTAGATTCATCTATGCTTGGCTAACTTGTTCTTGATGTCAATGGACACTTCATATATTCATGACAGTCGAACAAATTTATGCATGTTTGTGCAAAGTAAAATAATGTTAGCTCACATGGACGTATGCTAACATTAGCAATGCATTACAGGAGCCCATTTCTCTGTCATCATGCTGAGACGCTGAGGAAAACAACATGACATAGGCTTGTGCTTGTACTTACATTAATGACAGATAAATAACGTTACAAGTTAGACTAACAGTTACCGTTCTGTCTGTCACATACGAGCATACATCTTTACGATCATATTTAACTAATGACAATTAGTAAATTTTTTAAATACATAATTACTTATCAAAATATCTCTCATGAAGCATAAACATAATTAACAGAAAAAAAGCTTACTGTGTACATCTGTTCGTCACTTGCATTGGAAGCTCATTGAAGCAGCCTACGTTTCTGCTGAATCCATCTGGCAACCTCGAGTCAGGGGATAGGGGATACACCACTCTACAGTATTTTTATAGTGAGTGCAGTACCAGTTTAGGCCACAATCCTACATATGGCTCCTTTAATGTAGGCCTCTTTGTTAATATATCAATCTATCTCTCTCCAGATGCTTTGCTGAGAGATGGAGAGGCAGTGACAGGAACCTCTGAACCATGAGAGAATCTTCTGGGATCACAACGACCATCAAGCTCCCACAGGAGCACCATATCGATACCGAACTTAGTGTGGACACCTGATCAACACAGTCCACTGCAGCCCAGAACCCCTGAACTCAAGCGATCCGCCAGCCTCAGTCTCCCAGCAGCTTGGATTACAGGCGCGCGCCACTGCACCCGACGAGAGCTGCAAGCAAGAATGTAACGCTATCTCACAAACAATTCGTACGTTTTTTACGAGGTGGCTAATTAGTATCAATTTGTACGACCTCACTCGTACGATTTATACGATTTGTCTAAACCTCAGTGTTGATTTGCAGCATAGCGTAGTCCTAGTCAGTGAGCACTAGATTGAGTATCAGCGCTGATGCTGCAGCTCTCGTCGGGTGCAGTGGCGCGCGCCTGTAATCCAAGCTGCTGGGAGACTGAGGCTGGCGGATCGCTTGAGTTCAGGGGTTCTGGGCTGCAGTGGACTATGTTGATCAGGTGTCCACACTAAGTTCGGTATCGATATGGTGCTCCTGGGGGAGCTCGGGACCACCAGGTTGTCTAAGGAGGGGTGAACCGGCCCAGGTCGGAGACGGAGCAGGTCAAAGCCCCCGTGTCGATCAGTAGTGGGATCGTGCCTGTGAATAGACACTGCAGTGCAGCCTGAGTGATACAGCGAGACCCAGACTTTTGGGTTTGCTCTCAAATAACCAGTCCTGGACTGGGACAAAAAAAAAAAAAAAAAAAAAAGGGTCCAAGAAATGTTTGAACTACAAGAACTCCTTATTAAGCTCTTAAAAAATGGTTTTACTGACAAATTTTGATTATTTCTTTAAAAGGCAATTATATTGACAAGCCATTAGACATAAGAATAAAAACATGCAATAACTCTTAAACACCTAATAATGTCCAGTTTTTTTACACCTATGCTTGTTTGTGTGTTTTCTTATGGAAGTTTGACTGTTTATCATCCAGATTAAAAAATAAATAACCCCTGCACACAAGAAGTCAACAATATCCTATCTCAATGATTATCTGCCTGTAGCACTCTTGTCTATCATCATGAAGTGATTTGAGAACTTGTCATGACCAGCGTCAATGCCACTGTCCCACCCATACTGGACCCCTTGTAAGGGAAACAGGTCAATTTAGCTCGAAGGGAATCATTTAAGAATTTGAACAGAATCACTGTTTCACGGCTGATCACTGAGACGCCCAGCGATTCACTGAACGGGGATATTATTAATATCCAAAGTATAGTGAAAACAATCAATTAGCACAGTAACAAGATCGGCAGTTTAAGACATTAACTTGTAAGCACAAAACACAACATACTTCTCTTTTCAATATGAATAAGGCTTTATTAGATAAATCTAAGACATATAAACTAATCTAACACATAAACGCACGCACTCACACATTCACACAAATTGCAAGAAGATCGAAAGTTAGGGAAAGATGAGTTTAAGAGTTCCAAGTTTACAGCAATACGTTAAATTGCATAGACATGAACAACCATCAATAACGTAATTAGCCCTCGCATTGAGTTCCTCAATGAGGTTAAAATTATATTAGATACACCAGTACAAATCAGAGTCTGGAGGTAAGTACTTGCGTCTCCTGTGTAAAGAGAGTCCCCTTTGTTGTCCTTGAAAAGGGATTTTCCCGATGTGGCTGATTGGCTGGAAGTTCAGTAGTCGTGAAGTGACGTCTTGGGTAGCCCTGGTTGGGCGTTGGATGAAAATGCAGAGTTGTGTGTGGCTGGTTGAAGTTGAACTCGACGTTACAAACTTAACTTAGAACACGAAACTCTCAAACGGAAAAGAAAAGAAGTGAAGTTTGTCGAGACTATGTTGTGTTCCTTCTCATCGTGGCTAAGTAGCAGCAGGCTTGCAGGCTGAAGCACGCTGCAACCGCGCTCAAAGAACAGTGATGACTAACAGCATGGCTATAAGCTAAAGCTAATAAGCAAAGCTAAAAGCTAAAACTAAAAGCAGACATGACTAATAGCAGAAGCATAGCTAGAGACTAAAAGCTAAAAGCTAGAGACTAAAAGCAAGATTTTATGGTGTCCTAAGTATTTAAACTGGTCTGTTGGCCAAACCTCAAATGGTGTCTTGACCAATCAGATATTGTCTTGGCTCGGGGGTATCATAAATCATATGTTATCTTACCAAGCATGTGGTCCGAATTTTCCAGCTCTTGCAGGGTCTAATTTTGGACATGATTCCTATAACACGCATATGATACATTTGACATAAAATTGATTGTCTGGGCTATCTCAAGCAAGCAGATTCCATTACATAGATACTAGACATGACTATATATCCTTAAGCTATCCCATAGTTATTAAAAGACATACACAATAAGTGATTATAACATGATAGTCAAATGTGTGGGGTACATATAAATTGATATGGAGTTAAGCGATGGAATGATATTCATTTAGAAGTCATTTTGGAGTTCATTTTGGTCCATATATATGTACAAAAGACAGTTTCTTTGTCATTCTCTTGACAAGGATTTCTGTGGAGACCAGAGGTTCAAAACCAATCCCCCTCAGGAATTTCAGTCTGGTTCTGCTGGGTGGGGGAAGTCAATGGAACTTTTGCAGTACTCTCATGGGTTTTCATGTGATGTCCAGCATTGCATTTCAGTTACGAACAACAAATTTGACAATCTCTTCGGTGAATTAAAATTGTCAATAATTGTTCTAGTGGTGTTAATGTTGAAAGCTGTTTTGTGAAAAAGTTGGTTGGTCATCTTGCTTGGGTCTTGTGGCACTAGAACTGATTTATGACTTCCTGAGGAATTCGGCTAGTGTTTCAAACACAGCCCTCTTTAATTTGTCTTGCTTGAGTCATTTCTGTTACACCCTTATAGTTTACTTAGATACAACATCATGGTCTAACATCTGGCTCAGGAGCATCTGTGAAAGGACCACGACCAGGGGCTTGGATTACATGGGGTCCTTACATGATTATGTGTGCCCCCCACTTTTAACATCACGGAAATTCGTCCCCCGCACTTTTTCGGTCAAGTGTGTTCACATAGAGGTTTTCAAGAGCTGGTGTGAATAAATATAGATTTTAACTCAAAGAGATACGACTGTCTGCGCATGATATGATATTTTATTCGGACC
This sequence comes from Carassius gibelio, assembly GCF_023724105.1. Lineage (NCBI taxonomy): Eukaryota > Metazoa > Chordata > Actinopteri > Cypriniformes > Cyprinidae > Carassius > Carassius gibelio. Next base: position 16,329,256 of record NC_068381.1, read on the forward strand.
CAGAAGGCGAGATGAACATCACGGAGCGCTAAACTCTCCTGCAGTGTGTGTTTCATTCATACTCGAAGCAAGAGGGAACTCTCACGCAGAAAATCATACCAGGAAACTCCTAATATGGACAAAAGCGTCCAGCTATGCTGTGTGAAAACAGTTGTTTACACAGAAAAACAGACACTTTTGGAAACACAAACACATTATTATTACAAGAAACTATTCTGCCTTATTATGTGATAAAAAAAGTGTTTGTAGTTGTGGCGAGTGGGGCGGGGCCGAGAGGCGTGGGAACCAGGAGTGAGGCCAGGTGTAGTGATTGGAGATGAGCTACACCTGCGCCCCACCGCTAGTATCGAGTCCCACGTAGGAGATGGAAGGATATAAAACTGGAGCGACGACCGTGAAGGACGAGAGAGGACCAGGCCTGGGACATTAGTTTATGTTTTGGTTTTTATTTGCGCGCACCAGTCGTCCGCGAGGGGCTGGTGCGCCGTTGTGTATTTACTTTTGAGTATTAAAATGATTTTTGATTGTGCGCCGGTTCCCGCCTCCTTCTTCCCGATGAATATGGAGATTTGTTTATTACAGTGGTGCCGAAGCCCGGGAGAAGGAGGGACGCGCTGCTGAAGATCCCTCGCCGCTGTGGTGAATCCGCGGTGCCCTCGAGCAGGCGAGGTATGTGCCGCCAGGGACGCTCGAGGCGGTGGGCTGGAGCGAGTTGCCGGGGACGGGCGAGCTCGCTGCCGACCGCCCACGACAAGGAGGGGCGGCTGCCGTCCGTGAGGGAGCGGAGGAGTCGGCGCCGTTCGCCAGGGGGCCGGAGCCTGCCGCCTCCGTGACGGAATCCGGAGGGGCAGGGAACGGGGGACTCCTGCCGCTGCCCAAAATCGGAGGAGCCGTCGCCGTCCATCGGGCGGCGGAGGAGTGTCGCGCCGTCCGCCGAGGGCCGTCCAGTGCCACCGCCAGGCACCGCGGAGGAGATCACCCAGCTGGTGGAGGGCCGAGCAGCAGTGCGTCTGGGAACCGGATTTTTTTTTTTTTTTTTTTTCCTCTCTCCCCTCTCTCGTCCTTGTCGCTCCTCCTTCCATCTCCTTTTCTCTCGCCTCGTCTGTCCTACCCCCAGGTTCCTGCAGGTCCCCGTGAGCGGTCCCCCCCGGAGGGAAGGGGGGGGGGGGGGAGTAGAGCGCAGTCTCGAGGGTACCCCCCGGCCTGCGAGGGGCGATGGGGGTATGTGGCGAGTGGGGCGGGGCCGAGAGGCGTGGGAACGAGGCGGGAGGCCAGGTGTAGTGATTGGAGATGAGCTACACCTGCGCCCCACCGCCAGTATCGAGTCCCACGTAGGAGATGGAAGGATATAAAACTGGAGCGACGACCGTGAAGGACGAGAGAGGACCAGGCCTGGGACATTATTTTAAATGTGTGTGCTTTTTATTTATGCGCACCAGTCGGCCGTGAGGGGCTGGTGCGCCGTTTTGTATTTATTTTGGATATTAAAGTGCTTTTTGATTGTGCGCCGGTTCCCGCCTCCTTCTTCCCGATGAATATGGAGATTTGTTTATTACAGTAGTATATAAACAGATCATTATTATTTGTTATTGTCCAGCAGTTATAGATTTCTAAGCCAATTATAAGCCTTTAGAGAAAAATTGAAGTTGCTTATACACTACCAATCAAAAGTTTTTGAACAGTAAGTTTGTTAATGTTTTTTAAAGAAGTCTCTTCTGTTCACCAAGCCTGCATTTATTTGATCCAAAGTACAGCAAAACAATAACTGATTTCTATTTGAATATATTTAAAAATGTAATTTATTGAGATTTCAAAGCTGAATTTTTTGCATCATTACTCCATTCACACGATCCTTCGGAAATAATTCTACTATTCTGATTTGCTGCTAAAAAAAAAAAAATCTAAGCTTTTGAATGATATAGTAAATAATGTTGCAAAAGCTTTTTATTTCAAATAAATGCTGATCTTTGGAAAACACTCTATTCATCAAAGAATACTGAAAAATGTACTCATATGTTTTAAATATTGATAATCTGCAAATCAGCATATTAGAATGATTTCTGAAGGATGAGACACTGAAGACTGGAGTAATGATGCTGAAAATACAGCTTTGGTCACAGGAATAAATTACATTTTAAAACATATTCAAATAGAAAACTGTTATTTTAAATAGTACAATTAATTCACAATATTACTGCTTTTGCTG